>NC_091289.1:145648700-145948700 GCF_032444005.1 Ranitomeya imitator
ATAAACATATACTCACCTATAGCCCGTTGAAGTCCTGCTATACTCACCATCCGCCTTTCTCGCTCCTCTCCACGCTCCCGGGATCGCTCCATTGCAAGCGGCAGCTTGCGGTCCCAGGGCTGGTGTGAGCAGGACCTATGATGACGTCGCGGTCACATGACCGTGACGTCACGGCAGGTCCTTGTCGCACACCTGGGACGGGACCTCACCGGAAGCTGCCGGTTGCAATGGAGCGTTCCCGGGAGCTTGGCGAGGAGCGAGAAAGGCGGCGGAGGGAGAGTATAGCAGGTTTTTTTTTTTTATTATTATTTTTAACATGACATATTTTTACTATTGATGCTGCATAGGCAGCATCAATAGTAAATAGTTGGGGACACACAGGGTTAATAGCAGCGGTAACGGAGTGCGTTACACCGTGGGCCGTTACAGCTGCTATTAACCCTGTGTGAGCGGAGGGGTTAACGGAGCGGGCGCCAGGCAGTGAGTGCAGGGGAGTAGGGGAGGGACTAATCGGACTGTGCCCGTCGCTGATTGGTCCCAGCAGCCATGACAGGCAGCTGCCGAGACCAATCAGCAAACGAATAACCGTGACAGAAGGACAGACAGACAGACGGAAGTGACCCTTAGACAATTATGTATGTAGATGTATATGTATGTATGGTATGTATATATACATACATACATACATACATATATACACATATATACATATACACATACATATATATATATATATATATATATATATATATATATATATGTGTGCATATCTATGTACATGATTATCTAAGGGTCACTTCCGTCTGTCTGTCACCGTTATTCGTTCGCTGATTGGTCTCGGCAGCTGCCTGTCATGGCTGCCGCGACCAATCAGCGACGGGCACAGTCCGATTAGTCCCTCCCCTACTCCCCTGCACTCACTGCCCGGCGCCCGCTCCGTAATCCCCTCCACTCACCGCTCACACAGGGTTAATGGCAGCGGTAACGGCCCGCGGTGTAACGCGTTCCGTTACCGCTGCTATTAACCCTGTGTGTCCTCAACTATTTACTATTGATGCTGCCTATGCAGCATCAATAGTAAAAATGTCATGTTAAAAATTATTAAAAAAAACCTGCTATACTCACCCTCCGCCGCCTTTCCCGCTCCTCGCCACGCTCCCTGGACCGCTCCATTGCAGGCGGCAGCTTCCCATCCCAGGGCTGGTGTGCGACAAGGACCTGCCGTGACGTCACGGTCATTTGACCGCGACGTCATCATAGGTCCTGCTCACACCAGCCCTGGGACCGGAAGCTGCCGTTTGCAATGGAGCGGTCCAGGGAGCGTGGCGAGGAGCGAGAAAGGCGGCGGCAGGACTTCAACGGGCTATAGGTGAGTATATGTTTATTTTTTTTTATTTTTTTTAAATCTCTACACTACGTGACTCTGTGTTGGGCAATATACTACGTGACTGGGCAATATACTACGTGGCTCTGCTATATACTACGTGGCTGGGCAATATGCTACGTGACTGGGCAATATACTACGTGGCTGGGCAATATGCTACGTGGCTGGGCAATATACTACGTGGCTGGGCAATATACTACGTGGCTGGGCAATATACTACGTGGCTAGGCAATATACTACGTGGCTGGACAATATACTACGTGGCTGGACAATATACTACGTGGCTGGGCAATATACTACGTGGCTGGGCAATATACTACGTGGCTGGGCAATATACTACGTGACTGGGCAATATACTACGTGGCTGGGCAATATACTACGTGGCTAGGCAATATACTACTTGGCTGGACAATATACTACGTGGCTGGACAATATACTACGTGGCTGGGCAATATACTACGTGGCTGGGCAATATACTACGTGGCTGGACAATATACTACGTGACTGGGTAATATACTACGTGGCTAGGCAATATACTACGTGGCTGGACAATATACTACGTGACTGGGTAATATACTACGTGGCTAGGCAATATACTACGTGGCTGGGCAATATACTACGTGGCTGTGCAATATACTACGTGGCTTTGCAATATACTACGTGGCTGTGCAATATACTACGTGGCTGGGCAATATACTACAAGGACATGCATATTCTAGAATACCCGATGCGTTAGAATCGGGCCACCATCTAGTGTGTGTGTGTGTGTGTATGTATATGTGTATATATATATATATATATATATATAATCTCTCTCGTAGAATCCATTCATCTCTCTCGTAGAATCCATTCATTATGAGAAATGACATGCATAATTTGCCCGTTTTATAAGATTGCAAATTCAGTTAATTATACCATTCCAGAAGACATGAGAACTGTGTCTGAAGCAGGGCTGTGGAGTCCGGGAAAACTAGGATTTGAAGGTTTGGCTTACTGACTCCAGAGCCCTGATCCAAAGCCACCAGAAATAAGCCCACATACAGTTTCATTGACTTTTTTTTTCTTCATTAAAAAGTATAGTTTCAGTATAATGGATCTACGTGAGAAATTACATTATCTCCATCCATTATATGATTGTATGTTGTTTTTCAGCAGTTTTCCCTTCTGCAAACCATCTGATTTTTCGGTTATCTATGACCTTGTGGGTGAAACCAACTTCTATGATGTCTCCTTTCAAAGAAGGATGCTATTTATTTTCTGTTGCACATACGGAAGCGCTAGCATAATGGTACATGAAAGATCTATATCTCGGTACCGTGTTAGCCAGTAGATAGAAAAATATTTAGAATTGAGAGTCCTCAGTGGTTGATACCATCTTTTCAGTTAGCCATTAAAAGGTAACAAATTGCAAGCTTTCCAGACTACACAGGTCTCTTCATCAGGCAAAGACTAAAAGAAATTCTGAAGAATCACATATTTATGTACAACATAGCATAGAAAAAAAAACCATGGATAAGACAGGTGACATGAAGCAGAATTACCATGAGTGATAAACAGTTATGTCCATAAATATTGGTTCTTAGATAAGGAATGTTTTATTGTCCTCTGATTGGGGTCTGGTTCTGTTGTGATGACCCCTCATAGTCTGAGGGGCAAGTTCCTTAGTTCATGTAAAAAGACATACGGTAAATCTGTGCAACACATTCATTCCTCCATTAAGACTGGTCCAATATTTATGGACATAACTGTTTATCACTCATGGTAACTCTGCTTCATGTCACCTGTCTTATCCATGTTTTTTTCTGTGCTATGTTGGGCATAAATATGTGATTCTTCAGAATTTCTTTTAGTCTTTGCCTGATGAAGAGACCTATGTAGTCTGGAAAGCTTGCAATTTGTTACCATCTTTTCAGTTAGCCATTAAAAGGTATCAACCGCTGAGGACTCTCAATTCTAAATATTTTTCTAGCATAATGGTTGTCATATACAGAACAATGTAGCTGTGAATCCAGCTCTGTGCAGATTCTAGCTAGATAATCTCAAACCGTTCCTCTGCCTATCACCCTGCTTTCCCCTCCTCTACCCTATTCAAACATACCATATCTTCTCTCATTCCCCCCATACCCACCTTTTTGTCAATATGCTGTGTAACCTGACGACTCACTGTGCTGACATTCTGTCTTCGGAAAAAAAGGCGCGTAAATAGAGAAAATAAGTAAAATTCTGATATACCGTATTTTGGATCCTAATTTATTCCCGTGTACTATTTAACTGTTTCATAGAGATAAAAGCAATAAACCATGAAAACCTATACATCATTGGGGGGAGAAAAAGCAATTCCACCATTACCTTTTGTTTTTACAATCTTCCCAAAACAAAGAATAAAAGTTTTCCAAAATCTACAAATTGATGCAATAAAAAAGAGAAATACAAAATAGTTATGTAAAAGCTTGCGTTTTGTTTTTTGTTTTTTGTTCTATAAAGACATGTCAATAACCTAAATACAAATGAAAGCTCATGAAATGTGACCACAAAAGAAGGGAAACGATGCCTGGCCATTAAAGCCCCAAATCTACCTGTAAGGCTATGTGCACACGTTCAGGATTTCTTGCAGAAATTTCCTGAGCAAAACTGGACATTTTCTGCAAGAAATCCACATGTGTTTTTTTGCGCGTTTTTTTTTGTGTGGATTTTTCCGGGGATTTCCCAATGCAATGATATAGTGGGAAATCTGCAAAATGAAAGAACATGCTGCGTTTTTTACCGCGTTTTTTTAGCGGAAAGAAACGCATCATGTGCACAAAAATTGCGGAATGCATTCTAAATGATGGGATGCATAATGTATGCGTTTTTATAGCGTTTTTATAGCGGAAAAACGCGAAAAATCCAGAACGTGTGCACACAGCCTAAGGGGTTAAAAGCAGGGCTGTGGAGTCCGTAAGCCAAACCTCCGACTCCTCAATTTCCATGACGCCGACTCCACCAAAATGGGCTCCGACTCCACAGCCCTGGCTAAAAGGCTGCTCTGTATCTGTAAGGAGCACTATGTAACCACTGTGGGACCAGGAGACATTTTTACCAAGTGGATGTCAATAATGAAGGACAGTAGCGGAGATCTTCATGTCCTAGAGGTATTGAGGCAGAAAATATATGGGGAAATTTAGATCAAATCTATTGTGCCGTGATAAACTCTTTCTCTTTAAATACAATAAAATCAGTATAAAGCCACTTTTTCTGTTGTCTCCTGTGTGTGGAGATGTTTTGTTGGTTTTCATCCCCATTAAAGATGTTCTGCAGGGTCTTTCCCTCTGTAATGAATGGCCTGTTACTAGGCAGCCGCTGGCACTGGATTGGCATTGCCTAACATGGTGGTTGCAGAAATGATTCTTCAGGGTGTCTGATGGGCTCTAATGAATACCGTAATCACAGCGGGCTCATTTAATTTTAGAGGAATTTCTCTCTAACATTTGGGCTGGGTATCATAGTGCTGCTGTTGTTCATCTAAATCCAGCAAGTCCCGTGTTATTGCTTCCTTGGAAATTGTGCTCCGATCACTGGTGTGATTGATTTCTTGTACTGGTGTCTGCAGGATCGGGAAATAAGAGAAGAGCATTCAGCGAACCAACAATTGCTCCATTATGGCGCTGACATCAAGCTGGATCCTGGAGATTCCATGCACCCCTTAGAGAGGTTGCTAGGTAGTGGGAGTATGTCTTTGGTGATGTATAGCTTTGATTACCGCTATATACTGTAAAGAGTCAGCAGATGTGAAATCTGGTTATATTTATTATATATCTGATCAGGGTTTATCCTCATCTGGTGAATTTGTCATAAGTCCAAAGGCGAAAGCTGATAGTCACAGGACGGCCTGTTCTACTTTTATTCTGCCACACCGTGCACTGCAAAACATCCGCTCTAGAACAAGTCTTCTCAAATAGTGTTACAAAGCTTAGAGAACCGGCCAGCACGATTTTATAATGTAACGTACAGACTACAATGGCGCTGTGACGCAGATTAATTTGATACTTTTGGTGAGGAAATCAACTTTGTGGTTCTTCTTTAATCACCATTTTAAGTTTTAGGCAATTTAGGTTCTAGTGCACAGGGGCCGGACTGTACAGGGGGTCTTCTCTATGTCTGTGATTTCCCAGCCCCTCTCACTGCCCCCATTTTGCCTCATTTGTTTGACATCTCAGCAGTGACCTGTCATTCAAAGACTGGAGGCAGCAGAGGAGCCGAGGCATCACAGACAGGGAGAAGACAAAGTGCACAGTCCGGCCCCTGTGCACCGAAATCTAATTGGTGTTAAAAGAAGAACCACAAATCGGATTTATTCACCAAATGTATCAAATTAATCTGTGTCACAGCGCCATTCTAGCCATTTCTTTACTATACATAGCTGTTAACACCGGATCCACCAATCACAATAGGTGAGATCACAGCTGACCATGCTTCCCCTCCCTTCACCATGACCTTTGCACACGCTCAAAAGATGTTTCAATATAAAACATGGGCTGGGAGTCTGATCATTGTGGCTAATGTGCATGTGTTCTTTCCTGAACCTACAGAGAGTTATTGTCTAAAGGAGGGAGCCGCACCAGGCTCACTGTGGTGTTGCAGCCTGAACCCCTGTGTTGGGGACTGGTGGTGGTCCGTGTAGTCGGACTATATGCCAACAGACACTTATCTATCCCGCAAATAGGTGATAAGTACTACAGATGAGCGCAAGTGCTTGTTACTAGAGCGTGCCGAGCGTGCTCTGGAATGCACTGAACAGCGCGGGTGCTCGAGTGTGATGTTAGCGCCCCCGCATGTTTTGCAGATGTTAAGACTGCCACAAAATGTGGGGATTGCCTGCGTTTTGTATCAACTGCGAAACAGGCGGCTGCACGGACTCTTAACATCTCACTCGAGCACCCGTGGCACTCTGTGCATACCCGAGCACCCTCGGCACTCTGTGCATACCCGAGCACCCTCGGCACTCTGTGCATACCCGAGCACCCTCGGCACTCTGTGCATACCCGCGCACCCTCGGCACTCTGTGCATACCCGAGCACCCTCGGCACTCTGTGCATACCCGAGCACCCTCGGCACTCTGTGCATACCCGAGCACCCTCGGCACTCTGTGCATACCCGAGCACCCTCGGCACTCTGTGCATACCCGAGCACCCTCGGCACTCTGTGCATACCCGAGCACCCTCGGCACTCTGTGCATACCCGAGCACCCGCGGCACTCTGTGCATACCCGAGCACCCGCGGCACTCTGTGCATACCCGCGCACCCTCGGCACTCTGTGCATACCCGCGCACCCTCGGCACTCTGTGCATACCCGAGCACCCGCGGCACTCTGTGCATACCCGAGCACCCTCGGCACTCTGTGCATACCCGAGCACCCTCGGCACTCTGTGCATACCCGCGCACCCTCGGCACTCTGTGCATACCCGAGCACCCTCGGCACTCTGTGCATACCCGCGCACCCTCGGCACTCTGTGCATACTCGAGCACCCTCGGCACTCTGTGCATACCCGAGCACCCTCGGCACTCTGTGCATACCCGAGCACCCTCGGCACTCTGTGCATACCCGAGCACCCTCGGCACTCTGTGCATACCCGAGCACCCTCGGCACTCTGTGCCTACCCGAGCACCCTCGGCACTCTGTGCCTACCCGAGCACACTCGGCGAGCTCTAGTAATAAGCAACCAATAAATACCAGTTCTGGGACCACTTTCTCCCATCCTCCCTGCCAATAATTGTAATTTTGAGGTGTTTAAGACCCAAATAATCATACAGACATTGCTGACAGGCAGGGATACACCGCTTTATTGCAAGAAATGGTTGTCAAGCAAACAACCCAGTTGTCGGACGTGACTCAACCAACCGGTCTCGCAGAAAAGAGAAAGCCAAGGTTCACCTTCAGAAACCATGGTATTTTCTGTAATGGGGCTATGATATTAATATTTTTTCTTAAAGTTTCTCCAATAGAGACGTTATTAAATACCGATCCTTGGACACTGTAGTTTCTCCCAACCACATGGTAGACCTGGTGAGCTTTTGAAGATTTAAGATAATGGGACTTTAGGTCAATTAATGTTTTAAAAGTAGATGCTGATCACTCCTGCTTTTGAGAAATCTTTCCATATAGTCCCGATATAATTGGTCATTATTCTCCATTACTCAAGAATTATGGTGTAGAACAAATAGTGCTTGTGTCTTGGTCAGAGATTAGACCCCGGGATGGGACATCTGGTGGGTGTGTTATACGATGATGGTGATTTTGGCACTGGGGAGGCTGGCAATGCATATACGGTATATACCTATTGTAAGCTTTTGTACCTTTCCGCTTCTTTCATATTACAGGGCGACATTATTCCAGTAATTGTTCTCTCCCTTTATTCATGTTGACATTTAGAACTAGTAATTTGTTTATCGCGCCTCGTTGTGGTCTTATTACATATTTATGTAATTAAATATGCTGATCTTCAGGACATGGCGAACTAAAAATGTTTATGCCCTGTTTTATGGCTTAACCTTTCAGCACCAGGAGGTGGCTAATTAGCCGGAGATGGGCCCAGGAGTCCTACTATTTTTATCTTCCCGTGAAGTTGCTATTGATTAATGCACCCTTGGAAAAAAAAGGAATATACACCTTACAATTCAGTGGAAATACTGCATATTAATCAGGCTGCGTGTAATCTAATCGTCCCGAGAAGTAATGGGCCGTTTCCTACCGTAGTCCTGATTCCTGCCTTTATAGGTAAACCCTAAAAATTTGAGCCCGATCAGTGCAATGCATATATGTGCGCGTTCACACTGTGGCCATTTAACAAAAAGAGCCTAAGATCAAAATAAAATGAGCAAATACCCTGCGGTAAATAAATGGCAATTGTGTATATAAATAACAGAGTACTTTGTTAACATTGTTTTGATAAATAAAAAAAAAAACGTAAACGCCATCGCATCACGACAAGGTGACACCTGTGAATATTTTGGTTCTGTTAGTTATTCTGGGCAGAAATAATATAATTTGCAATGGTGTAAATTCTCTGGGGGAATATACTACGAATGTTCTGTCCCGGTTTTAAGGAATTTTTCCTACAATAGACATTTCGGGGAAAGCTGTACAGTGACTTCACCCATGGGAATTACCAGTAACCCATTGTTTCCCTATGTGGGAATTGTGTGGTTATTAGTGTGAATCTTGCCTAACGAACACTGCCGCATGTGTAAGTGATGGGAATACCAAATGTGACCATGGAGCTATAGGATTATTGTGTAACGCCTAATTATTTTTTTTAACATTCGGTGCCTGACCTCAGTTTGTTGGGTAGACCTGAACACATCGTAACACATTAATTAATGCCTTTGAGAGATACAGTGATGGATTCTGCCCCTACTGTCAGGATTAGAGTCTCGATGGTCAGATGATCCCCTAAATATATGGTTTGTGAACTTGTGTAATGGCTAGTCAGTGGTGATGAGCGAACGTGCTGGGATAAGGTGTTATCTGCGCATGCTCGGGTGCTAACCGAGTGACTTCGGTGTGCTTGAAAAATATGTTCAATTCCCCGCACCTGCATGTCTCACGGCTGTTCCAACAGCGGCAACACATGCAGGGAGTGCCTAAGAATCGCGAGCAGCCATGAGACATGCAGGTGCAGGGACTCGGACATATTTTTTGAGCACGCCTAAGACACTCGGTTAGCACTTGAACATGCTCGGCTACCACCTTATCCCAGCACGTTCACGCATCACTAGTAGACAGTAAGGAGCCGTAACATTAAAGCTATTAATAAACTGAATATTTCCTTAAGGCACTTGTCAAGGGGTGGAATATGTCAGCCAGCATGTGGTCATTGCTGAAGGTTAGAACCTGCAGGGCGGTGCCAGTAAGCACAGTGTCGTCACTCTCCCGGCTCCATGACGGACAGATGGACATGTGGGTGTGTTGCGCAGGATAAGGTGCAGGCGGAGTGATTGACTGTAACCGCTCCCTGCACTGCCCCAATTACTGCAAGCAAGCGGCTGCAGGGAGAATATAACTTAATTTTCTCCCTGCAGCTGCACTTCCTGTTAGACTGCTTCACATGTTTAAAATGGTATTTACCTGCAGTTTACCCCAATGGATGAAAGTACAGTTTGGTTTTTTTATTCATTTTCCCCCCTCTGATAAGTTCCCTTTCAGGGCAAGCACATAGTGCTGTGCTTTCACTGTGGGTAAAGGACTGATGAAGGGTAAGCAATAGCAGTTTAATGACCTGCGTAATCATGCTGGCAGACTGGGCACTGCTTACTGGGACTGATGGTGGAGGGGGAATGGGAATTTTTAATTTTCGATTTTCTGTATTTTTTTTTTTTTTCTTTTTAAGAACATTGTAAGTTGTCACGTTGTTCCTATAATGTAATTTGTACTAGAAGATACCGCGGTCGGATGTCAGCATGAAGAAGCGACTGCTGTAGACGTAATGTAAAATCTATTTTAACACTTTTCCCATTTTGCTGATGTTAATAACTTAAAAGCTACAGAACATAATGAAAAGAAAATATATGCCAAACGGATTTGTAATTGGACGCCGAGCCGTACATAATAAATGACAATCTGCTCTCCCGTGGGTTAGAAATTACTGGGGAAAATGTCACAATGCGCTCGTCTGGTGAAAAAGTGCTTTATAAAGTTCAAGACGCTGTTTACGTTTTCTTGCATCTTTCCCAATCTGACATTTCCTTAATGCGTTTTTACATTGGAAGCATTTGTTACGACACATGGCGTTAATTAAATATGTAATGTTTTGATTATTGGGTAATAATCACTTTGTTGCGACCATTAAAAATGACACTGGAAAAGTCCCGTATAATGGATGCTGTAAGAAGAATTGCATTATTACTACCGTAGCTAAAATTATAATGCACTGATTATTAATTTACCCATAGTGATCTGCAGACTTAAAGGGATAGCCACCGGGTATGCCAGAAGCTTCTGGTAGGGTTGGGTCCGATTGGCGGAAGCCATATCTAACCCAAAATAAGAAACTGTTAGTGTCAGTGGGAATGGAGAGCTGAGCGGGCATGATGGCGCACCTGGGGCTCCCATAGAGGCGAATACAGAGAACTGCTTTGTGCACCCACTTCCATTCCTGGCGATCAGAGATGGGGCCACATTGTCTACGTAGATGTGGGACCCCCATTTATGGCACATCCTGTGTACAGACTCCCCAAAAGGTAACCTGCAAAGTACAGAGATAAATATTACATTTTGGCGTTTCGCCTATGCACCCATAATCATAGCTTATGGGGGTAGGACATAGACAATTACCTATTTAAAGGGGTAATCTACAGTATATTAGTGGTGGTTGGCTTAAACCATTGTAAAATCAGACTTCAGTTGCAAAAGGACTTCTCCATAATTATAAGCTGACTCCCTACTTGCTGATAAGTGCTTTCTATCATTGGGGTCCTCCTTCTTCCTAGCGGTCGGTGACCTCCTACTTTGCCTTATATCACTATAGCTGTGCCCACCTTTGGTTATTCTGTGGCTATAGCACGTAAAGCGGCAAGATGTTGGGGTGAAATGTGGAAATGACTCAGGATTTAGTACTAATTAGTGGATTTAATATGATTTTCATTGAAATGTCGGTCACTGGCGTTTTGAGGATATAGAGATGGGTCGTCTAAAACTTTGCTTTTTTGTGTGAAGGCACAGAGTCGTTTGACCGAGAGATGTCAGTAATGTCCATGGATTTAATGATTGCTTGCCTGTGCAATCAGCATGTGGAAACCAATTCTCCCATTGATTGTAGCTGATCACTCTGCACTGTCCCGGAGGATTAATCTGCTAAACGTGCGTCTGCCATAATAACTCGGAACTGGAGAGTTATACGTCAAACAGTAGCCTGGAGACACAAGAAGGTTTTGATGGTAACACTTGGCTCCTAAAATTAAACAGCCGCCATAATCGGGGGTCCACTGGCATTATCTGCAGATATTTCCCTACAATATTCCCATGACCCTACAACAGAATATAACTCCAAGTAAATCAAACTTCTGTGAAATCAAACTGTCCACTTAGGAAGCAACACTGATTGACAATCAATTTCACTTGCCGTTGTGCAAATGGAATAGACAACAGATGGAAATTATTGGCAATTATCAAGACACACTCAATAAAGGCGTGGTTCTGCAGGCGGGGACCACAGACCACATCTCAGTACCAATGCTTTCTGGCTGATGTTTTGGTCACTTTTGAATGTTGGTTGTGCTTTCACACTGGTGGTAGCATGAGACGGACTCTACAACCCACACAAGTGGCTCCAGGTAGTGCAGCTCATCCAGGATGGCACATCAATGCGAGCTGTGGCAAGAAGGTTTACTGTGTCTGTCAGTGTAGTGTCCAGAGGCTGGAGGCACTACCAGGAGACAGGCCAGTACACCAGGAGACGTGGAGGGGGCCGTAGGAGGGCAGCAACCCAGCAGAAGGACTGCTACCTCTGTCTTTGTGCGAGGAGGAACAGGAGGAGCACTGCCAGAGCCCTGCAAAATGACCTCCAGCAGGCCACAAATGTGCATATGTCTGCACAAACGGTTAGAAACCGACTGCATGAGGATGGTCTGAGTGCCCGACGTCCACAGATGGGGGTTGTGCTCACAGCCCAACACCATGCAGGATGCTCGCCAGAGGTAGCCTGACTGCCATTAGGTACCTAGATGAGATCCTCAGACCCCTTGTGAGACCATATACTGATGCGGTTGGCTCTGGGTTCCTCCTAATGCAGGACAATGCCAGACCTCATGGGGCTGGAGTGTGTCAGCAGTTCCTGGAAGATGAAGGCATTGAAGCTATGGACTGGCCCACCCGTTCCCCAGACCTGAATCTGATTGAACACATCTGGGACATCATGTCTCGCACCATCCACCAACGTCACATTGCTCCACAGACTGTACAGGAGTTGGCGGATGCTTTAGTCCAGGTCTGTGAGGTGATCCGTCAGGAGACCATCGTCCGCCTCATCAGGAGCATGCCCAGGCATTGTAGGGAGATCATACAGGCAGGTGGAGGCCACACACACTACTGAGCATCATTTCCTTGTCTTGAGGCATTTCCACTGATGTTGGATCAGCCTGTAACTTCATTTTCCACTTTGATTTTGAGCATCATTCCAACTCCCGACCTCCGTGGGATATTACTTGTGATTTACGTTGATAATTTTTATGTTTTATTCTCAACACATTCCACTATGTAATGAATAAAAATTTGCAACTGGAATATTTCATTCAGTGGTATTTAAGATGTGGGATTTTAGTGTTCCCTTTATTTTTTTTTGAGCAGTGTATATTATTAATTTTTCACTATCCAACTTGCCTATCACAGAGGGTCCAACCATTGTATATGGAAATGCCAGAGGACGCCAATTGCTGTGTTCCGACATCCCATATAGTGCGGAGGCTCTTTAGGAAGCAGTTGCAGAGCCCAAATATTGGAGTTTGAGCCCTGATTTCTATTGCTGGGGGTCCGACCACTATACTTTTGGATAAGGGACTAACTTGTTTCTCGGGGAATAACCCTTTTTAAAGTGGTAAATGAATTATAGAGGGAGAAATTAGTTTTGGAACAACACAGTATCTATTGCACATTGGTAAAGCCTGGAGATGCTTGTCCATTGGGACCGAGTGTTGCGCGTGGCTTGTTGCACTAAACGCCTCTCCAATGAATTGTTTTTCATTTTGCAAAGTGTGGCATTGAATCCCAGGAGGGGATTATGTTTAGACAGTATATTTAGCGATGGAGTAATGGCTTTGTTGATTTCTTGTCAACGGTAAACCTTATTACGTGCCAATAAGTACACTATAATTAAAAGAATATTCCCGTCTTTATGGAAAAAAAAACAAACAAAACTATTTGATTCCAGCTAAGAATGTTTCTTCAGAAAATTACCTATTGTGTAAATCAGATTTTAGGGAAAATGATTAAGGCTATGTGCACACGTTGCGGATTTGGCTGCGGATCCGCAGCGGATTGCACAGTAGCATGTAAAGCTATGGAAAACCAAATCCTCTGTGCACATGCTGCGGAAAATTCAGCGCAGATTTGCTGTAGTTTATTTTCCGCAGCATGTCAATTCTTTGTGCAGATTCCGCAGTGTTTTACACCTATTCCTTAATAGGAATCTGCAGGTGTAAAAACGCATGTGAGATCCGCACAAGAACCGTGGTAAATCCGCAGTTTTTTTCTGAATCTGCGTGGAAAAATCCGCACACAAATCCGCAATGTATTTTTTTTCAACTTTTCATATCAGTATTGTATTAGAAAATAAAAGTAATCAGAAATCATGCAATTCTGACCTAAGATCTTCGTGCTATATCCCAGACTGACTTGATGTTGAGGTCAGGTCTCTGTGCAGAGCCTTTTCATCACTTCCAGGTCTCCTTGTTCTTTACACTGAAGATGTTTCTTAAAGGGAACCTGTCACCCTTTTTTTTCAGATTGAGATATAAATACTGTTAAATAGGGCCTGCGCTGTGCGTTACTATAGTGTATGTAGTGTACCCTGATTCCTCACCTATGCTGAGAAATACATTACCAAAGTCGCCGTTTTCGCCTGTCAATCAGGCTGGTCTGGTCAGGTGGGCGTGGTGACATCGCTCTTTTGTTCCCCAGCTTTCCGTTGGTGGCGTAGTGGTGTGCGCATGTCCAATTTCCGAATTGCCTGCGCGCACGTGAAGAAACAGCGCACGATCTGCGCTGTAATCCCTTGCATCGGTGGGGGCGGCCATCTTCCTGGGGCCGCGCGTGCGCAGATGGAGTGCTCTGCTGCACGGGGCTTCAGGAAAATGGCCGTGGGATGCCGCGCGTGCGCAGAAGAGATCGCGGCAGCCATTTTCCCAAAGCCGAGTTTGCATCTGGCCGCCGCGATCTCTTCTGCGCACGCGCAGCATCCCGCGGCCATTTTCCTGAAGCCCCGTGCAGCAGAGCACTCCATCTGCGCACGCGCGGCCCCAGGAAGATGGCCGCCCCCACCGATGCAAGGGATTACAGCGCAGATCGTGCGCTGTTTCTTCACGTGCGCGCAGGGAATTCGGAAATTGGACATGCGCACACCACTACGCCACCAACGGAAAGCTGGGGAAGAAAAGAGCGCTGTGAACACGCCCACCTGACCAGACCAGCCTGATTGACAGGCGAAAACGGCGACTTTGGTAATGTATTTCTCAGCATAGGTGGGGAATCAGGGTACACTACATACACTATAGTAATGCACAGCGCAGGCCCTATTTAACAGTATTTATATCTCAATCTGAAAAAACGGGGTGACAGGTTCCCTTTAATAACATTTTCCTGTATGTTGTGGTCAGTGTCACGTTGGCGTCATTAATTCTGACTAAATCCCCAATTCTATTTATTGAAATGCATCCCGAAACTTGGCAAGCAAGTTCCCCCATGCTTCACTGTTACCTGCAGACCCTCATCACTGTACCGCTGCCATCTGTTGCAGCCAGACATTTCACATGCAGTCCAGATCACCTGCTGCCATCTTTCTGCTCCCAGTTCCTATGTTTTTGTGCATAGTTGAGTAGCTTGTCCTTCCAAATGTATTGGGGGCTTTTGGCCACAATTCTTGCATGAGGATTAGGTCTGTCCAGGTTTCTCTAAATAGTAGATGGGTGTTGCTGTGTCCCACTGGTTCCTGCCAGTTTAATCTGATGACTGCTGGATACCTCACGATTTCCAACCAAAGTAAACATGTTGTGTATTCCATCTGCTGATTTTGTATTCTACAATCTCCATAATACAAATTTAATGCAATTTGCTACATATGAACCTGACAAAACGGCGGGCCAGCCATTGCTACCAAAAGTAGATTTCCAGGCAAACCATAATACCTCACCACTCTCCAGTCCTTTGCACGGTTTCCTATCCCCTCCCCCGGTGTGGTGTATCCAGTTTTGGCCTCTTTACTCCAGGCCAGGACTTCCAGTACGACTAGGCCTCTGACGTCTGTGTGCGCCTTGCCATTGTTGTGCATGTAATGACGCCCGTCACCTGATTGACGTCGTGGAGCGCAGGGACATCAGAGGCCTAGTTGTACTGAAAAGCCTGGCCTGTAGTGAAGAGGCCGAAGGGGAAAAGAGGTGCTGAAGACCGGTTGACTGGACAATCGAGCGGTGAGGTATTTAATTTTTTATTTTTTTTACATCCTACTTTTATTATGCTCTGGGGTCTTGACAATAATAAGGAACACTCAATTCATATCAAATAACTTCACATGGATTTTACAGCTAAAGTCGATTTGTAGAGAATTTCCTCAATACGAATTGAGTGTTCCTTATTATTCTCAAGAACCCGGAACATTATAAATGTAGGATGTAAAAAAATTAAATACCTCACCGCTCGTTTGTCCAGTCGACCGGTATTCAGCACCTCTTTTCCCCTTCCCTCACATCCTCTTCAGCCTCTTCACTCCAGGCCAGGACTTCCAGAACAACTAGGCCTCTGACATCTGTGGCCTTACCATTGCATATAGTGACGCGCATCGCCCAAGTGATGACATGGTGTTCAAAGATATCAGAGGCCTAGTTGTGCTGGAAGTCCTGGTACAGAGTGAAGAGGATGTGGGGGAAAAAGGAAAGAGACCGGACAGCTGAGGCGAGTAGTTTTTTTTTGTTTGTTTGTGTTGTTGTTTTTTAATTCTTCATTTAGTATTATCTGGGGTCTTGTGAATAATAAGGAACCCTCAATTCATGTTGAATAATTTCACTACAAATTGAATTTCCCTGTAAAATCCACGTGATTTGTTGAATTTGAAGATCCATTTATATCTAATACAAATTCTTTAAGACCTCTCAGAAAATGTGTTCTATCGGGGGATTTGGGTTGTCTTTAAGCTACCTGTATTAATATTGGTCTAACACACAATCCAATTATCGCAGGATTGTCCAGCCTAGTTGTGTGTGTCCTACTCTAATCTCTACAAGTGTATACCTTGCCAGTGTTACTGATATGCCTCCATATTTCTGTATTTCAGAGAGGGCCATCGCACGCCATGAAGTCCGGGAAATAGAACAGCGCCATTCCATGGATGGATCCCGACAAGACATTCCGCTCGATGAAGACGATGACATTTTGATTATTTATAATAGGGTTCCTAAGACTGCCAGCACTTCATTCACAAACATTGCCTATGACCTGTGTGCAAAAAACAAATATCACGTTCTTCACATCAACACAACCAAAAATAACCCTGTGATGTCTCTTCAAGACCAGGTAAGAATATTCGGCGACCACGAGACTTCACACTGTATTTTCTTTTTTCGTCACTTTTTGAGCATGTCAGTCAGACTTGTGGTCTTGCAGGGCGTCATACGTATCGGTGGTGGGAAATCTTGGCATAACTAGTCTGTGGATGAGAACTTAAGGCCTGGAAGTCTTTCTCATAAAGCTGATTATAGGGATCGTTGCTACTGCTCTGCCTTAAGAAGTCTGATGATTTCCTGGCAGAGCACAGCTGCTCTGGAGAGTTTTGTTCTTCATTATGCACTGTAGGGGACATTCACGAACACTGCTCTATATATATATATAGCTGTTCGATGGAGGTATTGCCAAAGCAACCGGTTTCTGCATGTCATTTTATAGTAGAGTTTGCAAATTAAAAGCAAATTGTAAGAATGTCACCACCCTCTGTGCAGAAATCTGAAGAACAGTATATAGAAATCAGTAAGTCACCATGTTACGGGACCTCGCTTATGATTGTTGAATGTGGGGGTCTTCCTTACTGCCATTCTTGCGGTACATATCCATTACATACATTGAACATGTGAAAAGCTTACTGTGTTGAGTTGGTGCAAATCAATTCACAGGACCCTGGTCCATCAGCCATACCAGTAATCTGTAGTCAATGACTGGAGCGTTGGGACCAATGTCTTGCATCTTGACATCCTTGACTCTACTTCATTTCAGGCCGGCAAATAAAAATAAGTTTTTAAAGCTAATCAGAAGAGACGCCGGGTGTGCCTGTAGGTAGGAGGAGGCTCCCAGTGCTTCCGCATAGTTGCTACGGATAGACGTGACCAACAGACTTGGTCCTTTGATTCAAGACTCAACAAATTTATCAGAGTTATATATGAAGGGATGATGCGCCTTCCAACTACCAGGTTTTGGGCCAAATGGTTTAAATTGTGTAGGAAATCGATTGAAGATGACTCCTGTTCAAAGTGACCTGTGAAAGCATCTTCAGAGAAAATGTGCTGTAAAGTGGAGGCCATGATTTTGGAAGATTGTCAGATCAAAGTCCGTGTTGTAGCTCATGAATTGGGCGTCTTTCAGTTAGCACGATTCCATTATAATTGATGATGTTAAGAGTAGGTCTATGAACATTGTGGCAATTTGGGTTTCTGAAAAGGAAAAAAAAAAGACTAGAATATCCTTAAAGGGAAGGTGCCACCAGTTTTCTCGTATTTTGTTTTTTTGTAAAATTAAGCTTAAAATAGTAATTAAAATGTATTAATGCAATGTTTGCACTGTTTGCAAACATTTCTATATGAAAAATATTATATATTTTTCTACAAATATACATATTTACCACTAGGGGGAGCATTTTCCGTTTTAGACCTCAAGCAGCTATAGTGAGATTTAGCAGCTCTGCCCCAGGGATATTAGATCACCCAAAAGGGCAGGGAAATGGTGATGTCAGCAGTTACTGCCCCAACAGTAAGAATGAAGAGCAGCATCACAGGGCAGCACCATTTTGTGTGTGACTGCCCTGTGACCTGCTGTCACCAGCAGTTACTGCATCAGAGTGACAGCTTGTGTACAGAGGAGCAGAACACAGTGGGCTCAGCAGCATCTGGACCCAAGAAGAGTGAAGACGTGTGGTGTGCATGGAGCAGCATTAGGAGCTGTCTGGGAGCTCCAGCTCTGCAGTGAATAGCCAGGCATTATGGACGGAGGGGAGAGATGCATTGTATGGCTAAGGCTGGGGTCACACTAGACCGCAATACGGACGAGTGCAATGCGATAAAAAATCGTATAGCGCTTGTCCCAATGTTAATCTATGGGGCAGCTCCCATCATCCGATATTCTCTCGGCCGTATTCAGGATCCGAGTGAAATCGCAGCATGCTGCGATTGTCAGCGTATCTCGGCCGAGAATCGCCAATGCAAGTCTATGGGGGTGAGAAAAAAATCGCACAGTACACGGACCATCAGTGTGACGTGCGAGAAATTCTCAGGCATTGGGCAGGTGACAGGAAAGGCTCAGCCATTATTTGCTCATTTTGCAAGTGTGTGAGAAAATCTCACCATACGGACGCTATACGGATGTCACACGGATGCCAAACGGATCATTGGATGCGAGAAAATCGCATCCTCGCACTGCACACGGATCACTGTTTTGGTAACATTTGTGCGATTCTCGTCCATCAAAAACGGACCTTTTTTTATACGTTGTGTGTGTCCCCGGCCTAAGAGTGACTGATGGGAGAGAAAGAGACGTGAAGTATGATGAGTGAGACACATATGGAGTGTGATGGGGAGATACACATTGAGGCTGTGTGCACAGAATACAAGTCCACAGCCCCCTGTTAATGAGATCGGTTAGAGGGAAGAGGTTGTTGTTTAGCCAGTTGCGAATGTTTTGGATAGTTGTTGGGAACATAGAATCTGGATTTGCGTGTTTTAAGTTGAAGAGAATGTCGTGTCTGAAAATGACTCCAATCTTTGTTATAATTATTTTTTCCCAACTTTTTGTAATTTTTCCTATAATTGAAATTCTTTATCACCAGTAGATGTATAAAATCAGATCCACTCTTCACTGGCATATCTCTTCCCTCTCACTGCACAGTGACCTCTGCGCAGATCACAGAGCATGCCTAGAACTCTCACCTACACAGTTCCACTACTAGGAGAACCCCTTCTTGATCAAAATGTTTGACTCCCCATCCCCCCCCCCATGCCATTACTGCCGCTATGGCATCCTCTCTCCTGGAGTCCCGCGCTGTTGTTGACGCCAGCGCCCAATTAGTGCTGGCGTCACTGTCACCGCCTTCAGACAAACATGAAGATGAAGTCCAGGCTGCAGCTGATGCCGGACTTCCTCTCTGCACTCAATTCGACAGGAGGCGGGGACCGTGACGCCAGTGCTGATTTGGGCACCGGTGTCACAACAACACACGGGAGCCCCGGGAAGCAGAGTGCTGGCACGGGCGCCAGCACGATAGGGGAGCGTAGGCTTTATTATATCGGCCAAGCGAGGGGTATGAGAAGAGGTTGTCCAAGTAGTAGACAACTTCCTTACCATCTCCATTACTTCGTATGGGCCTTGTAGCTCCTGTAAAGTGTATCTCTGAAAGCCGCTCAGGCGCTGAGTTGGGATATTTGGGCTAAATGCAGGAACTCTCCTTTGTCTCAAAGTGATGATATGAAGTTTCTTTTTTTTTTTTCATAGTCTTTACATTCTGGACCTTAGACTTGAAAAGTACACTGTGGTCGCCGGTTTCTTCGTAGATTTTGTCGATGTCCCTGCAGGGACCTTTTTTGCCGTCCTTAGTGATCAGTTTCAGACCAGTAGCAGCAGCAATTCTATTCCGGGAATAAAGAATCCGATATTTTCTGGTCCAATCTTTTTTTCCCTAACGTGCCATTATCTAAGGAGGACTATCAAAAGACCCCCTAAGTGCTTCACATAATCTTGCCGAAACCTGGTTCAGCTAGCGTTTCTCGAATATCTTTCGTAGATCACATCTGACTATCATCTGTGTGAGGCCACATTTGGTTCATTGTTTTCCAATCTGCTGATTTAATAGATGTAAATCCAAATGTAAGAGCAATTTTTTTTTTTAGATTCTAATGGCCTCTTCTTCCTCCCACCATAACCTATCTTACCGCATTCTCCTGAGCCGTCTGATCACGTGTATGTGAATGCATCATCCAATCAGATTATCATCAGTCTTCTCCTTTTGAGCGGATGGTTTGCAATCAGCAGCGGGTACAACATGAAGCCCCGCGTGTCATTGTCCGGCATTGTGTATGATTCTGTAGATCCAGAACAACACTTCTATCTCGCCATCAGTATCAGTGGCACGCACGTTCCCTACAGAGGAGAAACCCCCTTTGGTGGAATTAGTTAATTAACACTTTTTGTTAAGATTCTGGTAGCAGCGTGATATTAATTGTTAATTGCAGCACTCGGATGGGAAAGGTGTTGGGTTCTCGGCACAATCTCCATGGCTGCGGTTATTCCTGAATATCTGCACAATTGATATGCCAAAATATGCAACGTTATTATATTAAAATGAATCAAACTGTCAGCGGTTTATGCGTCGAATACAATTGTAATACATCATTGTGTCAGGTGCTGCGAGGTTACCAGCAAGTCAGCATCACATTGGGCACTGCTACTTTTTTTTTTTTTCTCTTTTTTTTTTTTTTCCTCTGATTTAAAAGATGTGCATTCATATTGGTTATTAAATACCTGGACATGGGGGCAGGTAATAATAATAATAATCTTTATATAGCGCCAACATATTCTGCAGCGCTTTTTAGAGTTTAACCGTATCAAACACAACAGACATAAGTAACAACGTTAACAATACAATAATTAAAGCGAAATAAGACGACCCTGCTCGTGAGAGCTTACAATCTACAATGAGGAGGGGGAGATACAAAGTACAGGTGTGCATTTACAATGATGTATTTACAATGATGATCCAGCCATCTTCAGTGGGTGGGGGATAGATGGAGATAGTGAATGGGCTACACACACACATAGCATGACTTTGATTAGTGAACATGATGGGCCGCTCTGGACAAATGTGTTTTGAGCGAGCGCCTAAAACTATGCAAATTGTGGATGGTCCTAATATCTTGGGGTAGAGCATTCCAGAGGATTGGCGCAGCGTGGGAGAAGTCTTGGAGTCGGGAGTGGGAGGTACGGATTAGCGCAGAGGTTAGTCGAAAGTCATTTGCAGAGCACAGCGGTCGGTTAGGCCCATAGACCGAAATGAGGGAGGAGATGTAAGGGGGTGCCGCACTGTGAAGAGCTTTGTGGGTGAGAACAAGTACTTTGAATTGTATCCTGTAATGAATGGGCAGCCAGTGTAATGACTGGCGAAGAGAGGACACGTCCGAGTAACGATTAGCCAGATGGACGACCCTGGCTGCTGCATTAAGTATGGACTGGAGAGGGGAAAGTCAAGTGAGGGGGAGGCCAATTAATAGAGCGTTGCAGTAGTCCAGGCGGGAGTGGATCAGGGCAACAGTGAGGGTTTTTGTTGTCTCCATGGTGAGAAAAGGGCAGATTTTAGAGAAGTTCTTTAGGTGTAAGCAGCACGAGCGGGCAAGAGATTGTATATGGGAGGTGAAGGAGAGATCAGAGTCAAACATAACACTCAGACAGCGCGCCTGCTGCCAGCGTGTTATGGTGCCACCCACGAAGAGGGAAATGTCAGATTTAGGGAGGTTAGTAGATGGCGGGAGCAGAAGAAGTTCAGTTTTGGAGAGGTTGAGTTTCAGATAGAGAGCAGACATGATGTTGGAGACTGCAGACAGTCAGTGGCGTAAGGTTAGGGGAGGATGTGTATAGTTTTGTGTCATCAGCATAAAGATGATACTGAAAGCCAAATCTGCTGATGGTCTGTCCAATTGGGGCCGTGTAGAGAGAGAAGAGAAGGGGTCAAGGACTGAGCCCTGAGGTACCCCGACAGTGAGAGGAAGAGGAGATGAAGTGGAGCCAGAGAAGAGAACACTGAAGGAGTGGTCAGAAAGATAGGAGGAGAACCGGGAGAGAGCAGTGTCCTTAATGCCAAGTGACTGGAGCCTAGAGAGTAGGAGAGGGTGGTCAACAGTGTCGAAAGCTGCAGAAAGGTCGAGAAGAATGAGCAGAGAGTGGTCACCATTACGTTTTGCTGTCAGGAGGTCGTTGGTCACTTTGATGAGTGCAGTTTCAGTCGAATGTAGGGGGCGGAAACCGGACTGTGAAGGGTCTAGGAGGGAGTGAGTGGAGAGGTAACGGGTAAGGCGGGAGTATATCAGGCACTCCAAGAGTTTAGAGATGAAGGGGAGATTGGAGACCGGTCTGTAGTTGTTTGTGCAGGATGGGTCGAGGGTGGGTTTCTTTAGTAATGGAGTAATGATAGTGTTTGAAGGAGGGGGGGGGAAATGCCAGAGGAGAGGGAGAGATTAAAGATTGTAGTTAGTTGAGTTGTGACGGCTGGAGAGAGAGACTGGAGGAGGTGTGAGGGAATGGGGTCAGTAGTGCATGTAGTCAGAAGAGGAGAGGAGCTTGGAGACTTCTTCTGTGATGGGATCGAATGTGGAGAGTGAGCCAGGGGAAATGAGGGGAGGGATGGGAGTCACTGAACTTGGTGATTGGGAGTGGATTTCCTGACGGATATTGTCTATTTTCTCTATAAAGTGGGAGGCCAGGTCATCAGCACAAATGTCTGTGATAGGGGCATGTGCTTTTGGCCTGAGGAGGGAGTAAAAGGTGTCAAAAAGTTTCTTGGGGTTGTTGGCTAGTGAGGAGATCAGGGTGTTGAAGTAGGTCTGTTTGGCGAGGTGAAGGGCAGATTAAGGTATATTAACCGCTTTCTGCCATTAGACGTACTATTGCGTCCATGTGGGGTGGGCTTTACTTCCCAAGGACGCAATAGTACGTCATATGCGATCGGCAGCGCTCACGGGGGGAGCGCCGCCGATCGCGGCTGGGTGTCAGCTGCCTATCGCAGCTGACATCCGGCACTATGTGCCAGGAGCAGTCAAAGACCGCCCCCGGCACATTAACCCCCGGCACACCGCGATCAAAGATGATCGCGATGTGCCGGCGGTGCAGGGAAGCACCGCGCAGGGAGGGGGCTCCCTGCGGGCTTCCCTGAGCCCCCCACAGCAACGCGATGTGATCGCGTTGCTGCGAGGGTCTTACCTCCCTCCCTCCCTGCTCCAGGCCCGGATCCAAGATGACCGCGGATCCGGGTCCTGCAGGGAGGGAGGTGGCTTCACAGAGCCTGCTTAGAGCAGGCACTGTGAAGCCTGCAGCGCTGCATGTCAGATCAGTGATCTGACAGAGTGCTGTGCAAACTGTCAGATCACCGATCTGTGATGTCCCCCCCTGGGACAAAGTAAAAAAGTTAAAAAAAATTTTTTCAAATGTGTAAAAAAAAAAAAAAAAAAAAAATATTCCAAAATAATGAAAAAAAAAAAATATTATTCCCATATATACATTTCTTTATCTAAATAAAAAAAACAAAACAATAAAAGTACACTTATTTAGTATCGCCGCATCCGTAACGGCCCGACCTATAAAACTGGCCCACTAGTTAACCCCTTCAGTAAACACCATAAGAAAAAAAAACAAAAAACGAGGCAAAAAACAACGCTTTATTATCATACCGCCGAACAAAAAGTGGAATAACACGCGATCAAAAAGATGGATATAAATAACCATGGTACCGCTGAAAGCGTCATCTTGTCCCGCAAAAAACGAGCCGCCATACAGCATCATCAGCAAAAACATAAAAAAGTTATAATCCTGAGAATAAAGCGATGCAAAAATAATAATTTTTTCCGTAAAATAGTTTTTATCGTATAAAAGCGCCAAAACATAAAAAAATGATATAAATGAGGTGTCGCTGTAATCGTACTGACCCGAAGAATAAAACTGCTTTATCAATTTTACCAAACGCGGAACGGTATAAACGCCTCCCCCAAAAGAAATTCATGAATAGCTGTTTTTTGGTCATTCTTCCTCACAAAAATCGGAATAAAAAGCGATCAAAAAATGTCACGTGCCTGAAAATGTTACCAATAAAAACGTCAACTCGTCCCGCAAAAAACAAGATCTCACATGACTCTGTGGACCAAAATATGGAAAAATTATAGCTCTCAAAATGTGGTAACGCAAAAAATATTTTTTGCAATAAAAAGCGTCTTTCAGTGTGTGACGGCTGCCAATCATAAAAATCCGCTAAAAAACCTGCTATAAAAGTAAATCAAACCCCCCTTCATCACCCCCTTAGTTAGGGAAAAATTAAAAAAATGTATTTATATCCATTTTCCCGTTAGGGCTAGGGTTAGGGATAGGGATAGGGCTAGGGTTAGGGCTAGGGTTAGGGTTGGGGCTACAGTTAGGGTTGGGGCTACAGTTAGGGTTGGGGCTAAAGTTAGGGTTAGGGTTTAGATTACATTTACAGTTGGGATTAGGGGTGTGTGTCAGGGTTAGGGGTGTGGTTAGGGTTACCGTTGGAATTAGGGTTAGGGGTGTGTTTGGATTAGGGCTTCAGTTATAATTGGAGGGTTTCCACTGTTTAGGCACATCAGGGGCTCTCCAAACACGACATGGCGTCCGATCTCAATTCCAGCCAATTCTGCGTTGAAAAAGTAAAACAGTGCTTCTTCCCTTCCGAGCTCTCCCGTGTGCCCAAACAGGGGTTTGCCCCAACATATGGGGTATCAGCGTACTCAGGACAAATAGGACAACAACTTTTGGGGTCCAATTTCTCCTGTTACCCTTGGGAAAAAACAAACTAGGGGCTAAAAAATAATTTTTGTGGGAAAAAAAAAAGATTTTTTATTTTCACGGCTCTGCGTTATAAACTGTAGTGAAACACTTGGGGGTTCAAAGTTCTCCCAACACATCTAGATGAGTTCCCTGGGGGGTCTAGTTTCCAATATGGGGTCACTTGTGGGGGGTTTCTACTGTTTAGGTACATTAGGGGCTCTGCAAACGCAATGTGACGCCTGCAGACTATTCCATCTAAGTCTGCATTCCAAATGGCACTCCTTCCCTTCCGAGCCCTCCCATGCGCCCAAACGGTGGTTCCCTCCACATATGGGGTATCAGCGTACTCAGGACAAATTGGACAACAACTTTTGGGGTCGAATTTCTCCTCTTACCCTCGGGAAAATACAAAACTGGGGGCTAAAAAATAATTTTTGTGGGAAAAAATGTTTGTTTTATTTTTACGGCTCTGCACTATAAACTTCTGTGAAGCCCTTGGTGGGTCAAAGCGCTCACCACACATCTAGATAAGTTCCTTAGGGGGTCTACTTTCCAAAATGGTGTCACTTGTGGGGGGTTTCAATGTTTAGGCACATCAGTGGCTCTCCAAACGCAACATGGCGTCCCATCTCAATTCCTGTCAATTTTGCATTGAAAAGTCAAACGGCGCTCCTTCCCTTCCGAGCTCTCCCTTTCGCCCAAACAGTGGTTTACCCCCACATATGGGGTATCAGCGTACTCAGGACAAATTGTACAACAACTTTTGGGGTCCAATTTCTTCTGTTACCCTTGGGAAAATAAAAAATTGGGGGCGAAAAGATAATTTTTGTGAAAAAATGATTTTTTATTTTTACGGTTCTCCATTATAAACTTCTGTGAAGCACTTGGTGGGTCAAAGTGCTCACCACACCTCTAGATAAGTTCCTTAGGGGGTCTACTTTCCAAAATGTTGTCACTTGTGGGGGGTTTCAATGTTTAGGCACATCAGGGGCTCTCCAAACGCAACATGGTGTCCCATCTCGATTCCAGTCAATTTTGCATTGAAAAGTCAAATGGCGCTCCTTCGCTTCCGAGCTCTGTCATGCGCCCAAACAGTGGTTTACCCCCACATATGGGGTATCGGTGTACTCAGGACAAATTGTACAACAACTTTTGCAGTCCATTTTCTCCTGTTACCCTTGGTAAAATAAAACAAATTGGAGCTGAATTAAATTTTTTGTGAAAAAAAGTTAAATGTTCATTTTTATTTAAACATTCCAAAAATTCCTGTGAAGCACCAGAAGGGTTAATAAACTTCTTGAATATGGTTTTGAGCACCATGAGGGGTGCAGTTTTTAAAATGGTGTCACACTTGGGTATTTTCTATCATATAGACCCCTCAAAATGACTTCAAATGAGATGTGGTCCCTAAAAAAAAAAATGGTGTTGTAAAAATGAGAAATTGCTGGTCAACTTTTAACCCTTATAACTCCCTAACAAAAAAAAATTTTGGTTCCAAAATTGTGCTGATGTAAAGTAAACATGTGGGAAATGTTACTTATTAAGTGTTTTGTGGGACATATATCTGTGATTTAATTGCATAAAAATTCAAAGTTGGAAAATTGCGAAATTTTCATAATTTTCGCCAAATTTCCGTTTTTTTCACAAATAAACGCAAGTACTATCAAAGAATTTTTACCACTGTCATGAAGTACAATATGTCACGAGAGAACAATGTCAGAACCACTGGAATCCATTGAAGCGTTCCAGAGTTATAACCTCATAAAGGGACAGTGGTCAGAATTGTAAAAATTGGCCCGGTCATTAACGTGCAAACCACCCTTGGGGGTAAAGGGGTTAAGGACCCTCAGAGTTTTGGCTATGACTGTTCTTAAAGAGCCTGTCACCTGATTAATGCCGCCCTAACATAAGCAGAAGGAAGTACCGGTAGTCATATTGTGATTGCAGCCATGTATATTCCTCCCTGAGAAGTTCAGCGCTTCCGAGAAAATCTAGTTAGAAGATCTGATCGGGACAAGATGGTTTCCTTTTATAGTGACTCCTCTTCCTTCATTCTCAGGGTTGGTGAAAGTCTCCCCAACCAATTTATAGTGATGGCATAGCGCATCGCTGGGAAATACCCCTTTACTTATTAGAAATGGCTTTGGCGGTCCATGACTTGCATAAATGTACATGACTGACTTGGTTGTATATGGTACATGTCTGTATTATGATGTATTTGGTATAATTTCCTTTTTAAAGGGAATCTGTCCCCAAGTTTTTGCCCCTAAATCTGAGAGCAGCATAAGGTAGAGGCAGAGACTCCATTCCAATGACGTTTCACTTACTGGGCTGCTTGCTGTAGTTTTGTATAAAATCCGTTTTTATCTAGAGGAGATTATTGCTAGAGGACTTGTAAACCTGCTGCCATGTAGTCCTCCATATTCATGAGCTCTGTGTAACCCCGCCCCCTCCACTGATTGGCAGATTTCTGTGTAAAGCTGCCAATCAGTGGTGTGGGCGGGGTTATACAGAGCTCAGCATTCAGTGAACTGGTAGCTCTGCAGCAGATAAAATGGTGATTTTTAGCAAAACTGAAGCCAACAGCCCAGTAAGTGATACATCACTGTAATCGGGGTCTCTCCCCCTACATCATGCTGCTCTCAGATAGGATAGCAAAAACAAGGTGACCGATTCCCTTTAAGGACACGATTGCTCAGTGTGGCACAATTAGAGCAGTATACTGAGCCCCCACTATTCCTGTTTCATACTATATTTAATAGTACATTTTGTGCACAATATTCCTAGTCTGCTGACTCTGACACAATTATTTTTTGAGGAAGAATTTGAACAAAAAAAAATCACTGCCAGCGATTTGTCTGGATTCCCATTTATTCCCGTGGTTCCGTATTGTATTTTCCTTGAGGTGCAGAATATTGCTAGAAGTCTATGTTCCTAGAGCGCTCGCCGTGCCTTGTACCTAATCATTCCCTATGACAGTAGACAAGGGAGCAGATATTGCTGGAGTACGTGGGCACAATGTGAAAAAAAATCTATTTTCCATGTATCTGTCACCACGGGGGCTGTCTGTGCTGCCGCAGATGTTAATATGCAGCCTAATCCAGAAAGACTGTACAATATGAAAGTAATTGCTCATGGAACGCTCCCGCTGCACTACACTCGTACATGTGGAGTTTGTTCCTTTTCATGCAAATGGAAGGATTTGTTCAGCTTTATATTTTAGCTTCAGGTCTGCAGTGACGCTCCCGATGATGAATTTATGAATATTGGAGGAAATTGCATAAATAGCAGTCGCCTAATTCTCCGAAGCCCTCCCTGTAGTGCTATAAAGTGAACCAGGGACCTATCAGAGCAGGGACCTCCCTATCAGAGCAGGGACCTCCCTATCAAAGCAGGGACCTCCCTATCAGAGCAGGGACCTCCCTATCAGAGCAGGGACCTCCCTATCAGAGCAGGGACCTCCCTATCAGAGCAGGGACCTCCCTATCAGAGCAGGGACCTCCCTATCAGAGCAGGGACCTCCCTATCAGAGCAGGGACCTCCCTATCAGAGCAGGGACCTCCCTATCAGAGCAGGGACCTCCCTATCAGAGCAGGGACCTCCCTATCAGAGCAGGGACCTCCCTATCAGAGCAGGGACCTCCCTATCAGAGCAGGGACCTCCCTATCAGAGCAGGGACCTCCCTATCAGAGCAGGGACCTCCCTATCAGAGCAGCCTCCTAGGGGCTTTTACAGTAGGTTTTTCTCTGACATGCTGTGCTGTTTCAGAGCCAAACATGCAATGCCTTGCATCAAGCATTCATACCCTGTGAACTTTTCCGCCTTTTTTTTTTTTCATGTCACGCCCACAAACGTAAATGTATTTTATTGGGATTTTATGCAATACTAACACGAAGTAGCAAGTATTTGTGAAGCGTAAGGCTATGTGCACACGTTGCAGATTTCCTGCAGAACTGCAGCTTTTTTTTCCACGCAGAAACGCAGCAGATCCGCGAGTCATTGAGGGTATGTGCACACGTTGCGGATTCTCTGCGGATCCGCAGCGTTTTTTGCAGTGCAGAAACGCTGCAGATCCACAATTGATTTACAGTACAATGTAAATCAATGATGGAAAAAAAAAATGCTGTGCCCACTTTGCGGAAAATCCGCTGCGGAAATGCTGCGGTTTAAAAGAAGTAGCATGTCACTTATTTTTTGTGAATCTGCAGCGTTTGTGTACCCATTCCATTATAGAAAACCGCAGGGGTAAAAAACGCAGCAAATCCGCAAAGAAAACCGCCGCAAAAACGCTGCGGAGCCGCACAAAAACCGCGACAAATCCGCAGGTGCGTTTTCTGCCAGGAGAGGCAGAATCCGCGCCAGAAATTCCTAAGCCTAATCTGCAACGTGTGCACATAGCCTTACAGTACAATGTAAATGAATGCTGTGCTAACGGTGCGGAAAAATCTGCACGGAAAACACAGCAGATTCAAAAAAAGGACCACGTCACTTCTTTTTGCAGATGTGCTGCGTTTCTGCACCCATTCCATAATAGAAATCTGCAGGGGTAAAAAAAGGAAGAAATCCGCACAAAAGTCTGCAATGTGTGCACATGCTAAAAAAAAAAAGGCGCACATTCTGACCTGTTTTCTGCCAAGAAATGCAGAATCTGCACAGAAAATTCCACAGTCAAATCTGCAACGTGTGCACATAGCCTGAAGGATACGATGCATAGTTTTCTAAATATATTTTAAGACTATAAATCTGAAACATGGGATATGCATTTGTATTCAGCCCCCTGTAGTCTGGTACCCCTTAATAAAATCCTGAACTGCCTCCAGAAGTCACGCAATTGGTACATTGAGTCCACCTTTTATGGAAGTGCATTGAACAGCAGGGTGGATTGCAGCTGAGGGGAAAAAAAAAAAAAACTCTTTAAATCTTCAGCTTAGCGAGTGTGAGCGAGCGGAGTGTGAGCTGAGCGTAAAGGTACCTTCACACTCAGCGACGCTGCAGCGATACCGACAACTATGTCGATCGCTGCAGCGTCGCTGTTTGGTCGCTGGAGAGCTGTCACACAGACAGCTCTCCAGCGACCAACGATGCCGGTAAACATCGGGTTACTAAGCGCAGGGCTGCGCTTAGTAACCCGATGTTTACCCTGGTTACCAGCGTAAAAGTAAAAAAAACAAACAGTACATACTTACCTTCTGCTGTCTGTCCCCCGGCGCTCTGCTTTCCTGCACTGGCTGTGAGCACAGCGTCCGGAAAGCAGAGTGGTGATGTCACCGCTCTGCTTTCCGGCTGGCCGGCGCTCACAGCCAGAGCAGAGAAGCAGAGCGCCGGGGACAGACAGCGGAAGGTAAGTATGTACTGTTTTTTTTTTTTTACTTTTAAGCTGGTAACCAGGGTAAACATCGGGTTACTAAGCGCGGCCCTATGTTTACCCTGGTTACCAGTGAAGACATCGCTGAATCGGCGTCACACGCGCCAAATCAGCGATGTCTGCAGGGAGTCCAGCGACGAAATAAAGTTTTGGACTTTCTGCAGCGACCAACGACATCACAGCAGGATCCTGATCGCTGCTGCCTGTCAAACTGAACAATATCACTAGCCAGGACGCTGCAATGTCACGGATCGCTAGCGATATCGTTCAGTGTGAAGGTACCTTAAGTGTGACTTGTGATTCAGTGACTTTGGAGTCAGGGAGTTTCCAAGGGAGGAATTACTGAATTGCTATCTGTATTTTATTAATACTTTGCATTTGTTTTGTTGTTTTTGTTTTTTATTTAACGTTTCTGTCTAGTGCAATCCCCATTAGGAAATGTGCTCCACTATTGTTAATGCCATCCAGTGCACGTCTTGCCACATGTATGCAGTCCTTAAGCAGCCGATCGAGGGTGCATACTGCTGTGCGAGATGTGAGCACGTTGTGCATTTGGAAACCCAGATTCTGGATCTAAATGTGCAGCTGGCAACACTGAGATCCATTGACAACATGGAGAGGAGTCTTCTGCTCACTGAGCAGACGCTCAATGGGACAGATGAGGGGGGGATGGTGGGATGGAGCTGCAGGACGATGAAGTAGCAAGCTGGGTGACAGTTAGAAGGCCGGGTAGAGGGAAGAGTGCCAGGGAGGCTAGTCCTGATCTGGAACACCCCAATAAGTTTGCTAAGTTGGCAGATGAGGGGGGTGCCAGTACAGGGGTAGCACTGCTGCAGCCAGGCATGTCCTCTGAAAGCCGGAGGAGTGACTGCTCCAGTAAGGAGGGAAATAGGAGAGCAGGGCAGGCCAGACAGGTGCTGGTAGTGGGGGACTCAATTATTAGGGCAATCTGTCACAAAGACAGGGATCGTCGAACGGTGTGCTGCTTACCTGGCGCTCGAGTCCGACACATCGCTGATCGGGTGGACAGATTACTGGGAGTGGCTGGTGAGGACCCAGCGGTCATGGTGCACATTGGCACTAATGACAAAGTTAGAGGTAGGTGGAAGGTCCTTAAAGATGATTTCAGGGAATTAGGCTGCAAGGACCTCCAACGTGGTATTTTCCGAAATACTGCCCGTGCCACGCCAGAGAGGCAACGGGAGATTAGGGAGGTTAATAAGTGGCTCAAGAATTGGTGTAGGAAGGAGGGGTTTGGGTTTCTGCAGAACTGGGCCGACTTCTCAGTTGGCTACAGGCTCTACGCTAGGGACGGGCTGCACCTCAATGGGGAAGGTGCAGCTGTGCTGGGGGAGAAAATGGCTAGAAGGTTGGAGGAGTGCTTAAACTAGGGATTGGGGGGGAGGGTATTCATTTTATAGGAGGGGAAGATAGTGCAGACAGAGACCTGGGCACAAATAAGGAAGTTGGGGGTGGCGGTGGCATGGGGGGTGGGGTTAGAACAGTTAATAATTTAAGAAAGAACAGAGGTACAGAGAGGAACATCAAGTGGATGTACAGGTCCTTCTCAAAAAATTAGCATATAGTGTTAAATTTCATTATTTACCATAATGTAATGATTACAATTAAACTTTCATATATTATAGATTCATTATCCACCAACTGAAATTTGTCAGGTCTTTTATTGTTTTAATACTGATGATTTTGGCATACAACTCCTGATAACCCAAAAAACCTGTCTCAATAAATTAGCATATTTCACCCATCCAATCAAATAAAAGTGTTTTTTAATAACAAACAAAAAAACCATCAAATAATAATGTTCAGTTATGCACTCAATACTTGGTCGGGAATCCTTTGGCAGAAATGACTGCTTCAATGCGGCGTGGCATGGAGGCAATCAGCCTGTGACACTGCTGAGATGTTATGGAGGCCCAGGATGCTTCAATAGCGGCCTTAAGCTCATCCAGAGTGTTGGGTCTTGCGTCTCTCAACTTTCTCTTCACAATATCCCACAGATTCTCTATGGGGTTCAGGTCAGGAGAGTTGGCAGGCCAATTGAGCACAGTAATACCATGGTCAGTAAACCATTTACCAGTGGTTTTGGCACTGTGAGCAGGTGCCAGGTCGTGCTGAAAAATGAAATCTTCATCTCCATAAAGCATTTCAGCCGATGGAAGCATGAAGTGCTCCAAAATCTCCTGATAGCTAGCTGCATTGACCCTGCCCTTGATGAAACACAGTGGACCAACACCAGCAGCTGACATGGCACCCCACACCACCACTGACTGTGGGTACTTGACACTGGACTTCAGGCATTTTGGCATTTCCTTCTCCCCAGTCTTCCTCCAGACTCTGGCACCTTGATTTCCGAATGACATGCAAAATTTGCTTTCATCAGAAAAAAGTACTTGGGACCACTTAGCAACAGTCCCGTGCTGCTTCTCTGTAGCCCAGGTCAGGCGCCTCTGCCGCTGTTTATGGCTCAAAAGTGGCTTTACCTGGGGAATGCGGCACCTGTAGCCCATTTCCTGCACACGCCTGTGCACGGTGGCTCTGGATGTTTCCACACCAGACTCAGTCCACTGCTTCCTCAGGTTCCCCAAGGTCTGGAATCGGTCCTTCTCCACAATCTTCCTCAGGGTCCGGTCTCCTCTTCTCGTTGTACAGCGTTTTCTGCCACATTGTTTCCTTCCAACAGACTTACCATTGAGGTGCCTTGATACAGCACTCTGGGAACAGCCTATTTGTTGAGAAATTTCTTTCTGGGTCTTACCCTCTTGCTTGAGGGTGTCAATGATGGCCTTCTTGACATCTGTCAGGTCGCTAGTCTTACCCATGATGGGGGTTTTGAGTAATGAACCAGGCAGGGAGTTTATAAAAGCCTCAGGTATCTTTTGCATGTGTTTAGAGTTAATTAGTTGATTCAGAAGATTAGGGTAATAGGTCGTTTAGAGAACCTTTTCTTGATATGCTAATTTATTGAGACAGGTTTTTTGGGTTATCAGGAGTTGTATGCCAAAATCATCAGTATTAAAACAATAAAAGACCTGACAAATTTCAGTTGGTGGATAATGAATCTATAATATATGAAAGTTTAATTGTAATCATTACATTATGGTAAATAATGAAATTTAACACTATATGCTAATTTTTTGAGAAGGACCTGTATACTAATGCCAGAAGCCTCGCCAACAAAATGGACGAATTAGAACTAATGTTGTTGGAGCATAATTATGACATGGTGGGGATATCTGAAACGTGGCTGGATGAGAGCCATGACTGGGCTGTTAACTTGCAGGGCTATAGTCTGTTCAGAAATGACCGTACAGATAAGCGAGGGGGAGGGGTGTGTCTATATGTAAAATCGTCCTTAAAACCCATCCTGCGTGAAAATATAGGTGAATTTAATGAAAATGTAGAGTCCCTGTGGGTGGAGATAAGGGAAGGGGGAAAAAATAATAAATTACTGATAGGGGTTTGTTATAAATCTCCAAAAATAATGGAAGCAATGGAGAATATCCTTGTAAAGCAAATAGATGAAGTTGCGACTCAAGGAGAAGTCATTATTATGGGGGACTTCAACTACCCTGGAATAGATTGGGGAACAGAAACCTGCAGTTCCAGCAAAGGTAATCGGTTTTTGACAACTATGAGAGACAATTACCTTTCACAACTGGTTCAGGATCCAACAAGAAGGGGGGCACTGCTAGACCTAATATTAACCAACAGGCCAGACCGCATATCAAACATAAGGGTTGGAGGTCACTTGGGGAATAGTGATCACAAAATAATAAGTTTTCATGTATCCTTTAATAAGATGTATAGTAGAGGGGTTACAAGGACTCTAAACTTCAGGAGGGCAAATTTCCAACGGATGAGAGAGGATCTTGGTGCAATTAACTGGGACGATATCCTGAGACACAAAAATACACAAAGAAAATGGGAGACATTTATTAGCATCCTGGATAGGACCTGTGCACAGTATATACCGTATGGGAATAAACATACTAGAAATAGGAGGAAACCAATATGGCTAAATAGAGCTGTAACGGGCGCAATAAGTGACAAAAAGAAAGCATTTAGAGAATTAAAGGAAGTAGGTAGTGAGGAGGCATTAAATAAATACAGAAAATAAATAAATTCTGTAAAAAGCAAATCAAGGCAGCAAAGATTGAGACAGAGAGACTCATTGCCAGAGAGTAAAAATAATCCCCAAATATTCTTTAACTACGTAAATAGTAAGAAACTAAAAAATGATAGCGTAGAGCGCACTCACCGGAGTAAAAAACGTCAATCCTTTATTCGGACACATAAAAAAATCCAGTAGCGAGAACAGTGGAGACAGACGGACAACGGCCGTTTCGTGCACAACTAGCACTTCAGCGGGTCCTTCAACCATCTGCAAGATCCTATCCCAATATGTAGTAGGTGTAATAATATTAGCAAATTCCTCCAATTAGAAATGTAGTATAGTTCTTCTGATTTGCCATGTCTCTTTCCTCATGTGCAGGCATTGCAGGACCTTAGGTATCCATGGTTACAACTATGGATATAGTGACAGCTAGATGCTAGTGGTTGTAACCATGGATACCTAAGGTCCTGCAATGCCTGCACATGAGGAAAGAGACATAGCAAATCAGAAGAACTATACTACATTTCTAATTGGAGGAATTGGCTAATATTATTATTACACCTACTACATATTGTGATAGGGTCTTGAAGATGGGAATACCCATTTAAAGTCCTTGGCGCAGTCAGTAAAACCCTACTCGTCCCGTTTACTACGGCTTCAGACGTAATCCCAGACTGAGCCCCTGACAGCCAAAAGCCCAATGTGAGCATAGCTTTGTGTCCTGCGGTGGCCTGACTCTTCCCGGACGGCAGATCTCTGCTCATTCAGCTGACCGCCATGGGAAGCGTATGGTTGGTCGTTAGAATCCAGGAGCAATGCTTTACACACTGGGGAGGCTGAGCCTGGCCTGGCCGTTTGGCCCAAACACACTCCACCCCTATTAAAAATGAAAGTCCCCTCCGGTATAGTGTCGCCCCACCACCCTTTCATCCTATAGTCGTGAGCACATTCACCTTGGTGGTACTGGGGCAGCAGAGAGCCCACCATTGCCACATGCAGGGGCATTGCCCTATAGGTGGCCACATGTACTTACAAAGGGTTGCACTTTGCTCTGCTGTACTCTCACTCTGCCTCCCACGGTCACCATTCTCCACTCCCACACCTGCTGCTCCTGTTTTTCCCCACCAGTTGGATACATTTATACTTTCTTTATAATGGATGGTTAGGGTATGGTTATAACGTGTAGTGTATGTAATATGTATATAACGGAGCTCCTGCTGTATTCCTTCCTCTGTTATCAAACAGAAATCACACTTTTTACCCAAAGGAAGTGGCGTTTCCTGCGCTGCGGAGACCTCGCTGCATTTTCCTGCTTACACTATAGAGGACACGTAAACTTCAATCACTTTTTTTTTTGAGTCCCGTTATCCTCTGACTCCTGCCCCCGAATCATTGGGCTCCATAGTGCACAGGTCGAATCCGTTGAGGACCGTGATTTGCTCCCCCGGGGTATAAAGGATGTCACTTCTACAGCCACCTAAACATGGGGACACAGTGCTAGAACAGCAGGTTTGCCCACCTTTAGGGACATTTTTTTTTTTCAATAAGTTTTGCACTTAGGGCTCATTAACATTTTTTGCAACTTTGATGTGGTCTGTGGCCATAAATCAGCTGAGGGGAGCCCCGAATATGACCAATAAGAGTTACGAACTTTCCCATCAGACCGTCCAAATGAGCTCGCTGACTGTTTCTCCGTTAACTCATTCTGCAGCCAGCAAGGCACCATGCCACACCAGAGGCTACGGAAGGCAAAAAGCTGTAGGTTCCTTTTAAATAAAACCCAGTTACAAAAATAATTTTTAACCCCCCAAAATACATGCATTTAAGTAAAAATAACAATTCTTCCCAAAGCTGGACAACATTTAAATTATTTAAAAATCTATTCTCGCCCATTTAACAATATGGAAAAATAACGAAGGTAAAAAATTACCTGCACGATTCTACAGTCCGAGGTGCCTGCAAAGAACAAATTTTATCCGCACAGTCCGGAGAGTAAATATTGGAAGTTGCCTGATAACTGGAATTAATAAAAATCCGAGACCTTTTATTAGCGCCAGGTCTGTATGGCTTCTGTATCCTGATCGTGCAGAGATACCTCTGAGGAAGGTCCCTGTGGGGCGAAACGTGTGATGTGCCAGTGCTTGCACACGTGTATCCTTTTGATTTTTACCATCAGTAACTGCCTCATCTTAATTATTCTCACAAATTACATTTTCTGTTTCCAAAATGAATGCTTGCTGTAGACGCAGACATACCGATGGTGCGACCTATGCAGCCGCGCACAAGCTCAAGAGGTAAAGGGGCAGCTGCCACCTCCAGAGCAGGGGTCATTGTGACCAATCGCTGGAGAGTGATGGGACTTGTCATGTGCCAGCCTCAGCCAATGACTGGACCCCAGCGCGGTCTCACTGACACATTCTCAGTTAACTCATTCTGCAGCCAGCAATAGACGGCACAACACACAGGCTGTAGAAAACCAACGGTGCAAAATTATTAATGAATATTTAGACAACAATGAACACATTTACCGTAAGTAAGAAAACCTAATGCCTCCAAAGGTGGACAAGTCTATAGAGAAGTGCTATATAATTTATTTTTTTTAATATAAACTTCCTTCCGGTGACTGATCTAAAATTCCTTATTTATTTATGGTGTGGGTGACGCTGCAAAATTTTTTTGTTGTTGTTTTTTTTTTATGTGATGCGACTTGTGAAATCCTTTTTTCGCCGGGTATAGAAGTCACAGGCGACATCATTACTCGGCTGTTACTCACCAAGAGCGCTGCTGGTTCAGATCCTAATTTTTCGGCTCAAGCTGAGTGCAAGAAATAAGATTGATCCACAATATTTCAGAGTTTTTCTAAGGATGTCACTGCTAAAACTTTTAATAAAAAATACTATGTAATATGGGACTGCTATAAGCTTTGTATCTGGAGTATAAATGATTTATTTCTAATATTTTGCTGCTTTTCCAGATGCGGTTTGTGAAGAATGTAAGTTTGTGGAGAGAAATGAAGCCCGGCTTCTACCATGGACATATCTCCTATTTGGACTTCGCTAAGTAGGTTTTTAATCGTTCTCCTTCCCTCCTTTTTATTCCCATTCGCCGGTCTCATCCCAGCGTGGTAGATTTCTGCCACATCTGAGAATTCCAATTGTGCAGTGGTAAGCTAATCTATTGTTACTTCATGGGGGCAGCAACGCATTGCAGAACAATTCAGGCCGGCGGCTCATTGCCGCTATGGAGCAGCGCCCTCTAGTGTGCACGCAGCATAAGGACACGTCCTGAACATTTTATTTTTCGGCTCACTTTTGCAACAGATTTTATGAACGCTGAGAAGGTACATCATGCTGCATCCTCTAAATCAAAGATTTGTTTTTATTTGTATACTTCCACACACCCCAGATCTACAGCTCATCTTTGTCCCATCATAATCCATAGTCCGGAAGCGAGACTGGTGCGGGCAGCCTTCATCACTCATTTGCCGCTTTTCCCATTTGTATTATGTTTCAGATTTGGAGTCAAGAAAAAGCCCATTTATATCAATGTGATCAGGGATCCCATCGAGAGGCTCGTATCCTACTATTACTTCCTTCGATTTGGTGATGACTACAGACCAGGCCTGCGCCGGAGGAAGCAAGGAGATAAAAAGGTACATATTTCACATGTTGTCAGATACGGAAGTTGTGATCTAAAGAGAATCTGTCCCAGGTTTTTGTCACCTAATCTGAGAGCAGCATAATGTAGAGACAGAGACCCTGATTCCAGTCATGTGTCACCTTACTAGGCTGCTCGGTGTAGTTTTGATAAAATCTATCAGCAGGAGATTATCAGTAGAGGATGAGTAAACCTGCTGCCATGTAGTCCTCAGAGAGATGATGGGAGTAGTAATCGGATTTCTCAGGGCTCCACGCCCCGATACAGGAGACCAGCCGGGTCAGGAACCATGAAGATTTATTAGGCACAATGCGTTTCTGGGACCATCCATCCCCTTCATCTGGTGAGTAAGGAATAATCACGTCCCTCCGTGCTTTAATTAAACCCGCACTGATGTGATTGAGTAATCAAATATGTAAAATGGTTAAAACGTGCATAAAATGACAGATACAAATCCATAAAGAGAGATCAATTAGAAGAAAAGATACAAGCAAGTCCTGGATGTAATCGCATCCCGCTGGGGGGCCGTCGGCCGGAACACAAGGTATAGTATTGGTTTCTAATGCTTTATTGGACACCGCCACGTGTATTAATACAATTCCTGATATCAGAGTTATACCAGCGTGTGTGTTCAGTACTGAGATGTAACGTCTGGATGGAAAGCAGCCGATCTGCCTATCCAGGATCCTCCATTGTTTCCCCTCTGTAAGAGGTGGGTAGACGGCGCTGCAGCGCTCCGGGACGCCGGGCTTCTAATGTCTGATCACTGCTGTCTGGTCTGAGCAACCATTGGGGGTGTTTATTACCTCCCCCTCCTCTCCTCGCTGATCTGGGGCGTCCTTTCACACGGAACGCGGTCTCGGTCATTTGTTGCCATGTAGTCCTCCATATTTAGGAGCTGTGTATAACCCCGCCCCCACCACCGAATGTGCATAGGCAGAAAGCTGCCAATCGGTGCTGTGGGCGGGGTTATACAGAGCTCAGCATTCAGAGAGCTGCTAGATCTGCAGCAGAGAAAATGGTGATTTTAGCAAAACTGGGAAAAGTAGTCCAGTCCGTGACTGACTCCTCACTGGAATCAGAGTTTCTGCCCCTACATCATGTTGCTCTCAAATTGGGTAGAAAAAAACTTGGTGACATTCCCTTTTTAAAGGTGTTGTTTTTTTCATTTGTTTGTCCCCCCCCCCCCCCCCCCTCCATTTTAAAGAAGGCCGTAGTAAAATCCTGACCGTCCTGTGTTTTCATCAATAAGCCCATCAGTACGGAATGTGGATGGGGCATCAAATGCAGCCATGTTGGGCTCTGTTCACATCATGTTTGATGACCTATGTATATACCCAGAGGTAGATGCAGCACCCCATTAGAATCCTCCTGTATATAATGGCACACCTTACCCATACACTTTTTGGGGTGCTTTTTTTCTCATTGATTAGCAATTACACAGTTAAAAAAAAAAAAGTGTGCCACCAGTCATACATTTTGGTAAAATGTCGGGTGTCCGTGGATCCCCATGTATGTACAGTGAGTTCTAGCGGCTCATATGCTGACTATTGCTTAAAGGCATGATATAAACATAGCCTGCATTTCATTTTCTAGGAAGCAATATTTTAAAGGGGTTTTCTGGGTATTTCGGTACTTTTCTGTCCCCAATCCGCTTACGCAATACAATAATAAACTCCGATATTCCTTTCCTTCCCCAGGTTCAGCTGTGCATATCCGCCGCTGCTCTCTGCCTTTCTTGATGGGCTGCAGCGGCGATGTCCAGATGGCAGCATGCGACTGCTGCAGCCAATCACTGGGTTCATTGGGCCCTGCCAGTGTAGCTGGTTCGTGCTGCTGAGTCCAGTAATGTTACTGCTGCAGCCAATCACTGGGTTCATTGGGCCCTGCCAGTGTAGCTGGTTCGTGCTGCTGAGTCCAGTAATGTTACTGCTGCAGCTCATCAACAAAGACTGGCAGCAGTGGCGGAGAAGCAGCACTGGGCCATTGGAGGGAAAAAGTTCTTTTATGGGGATGTTTTTAATGTCTCCGGTTTCAACCATTTAGAAGCATCGTCTTTTTTTATTTTATTTTTTTAACACGCAGGATCTGCACCGAATTTAATACCTTAGTCAACGACGACAACGTATAGGGCAACACTGATTGGATGAGAGGCAGTTTTGTTTGCAAGGCTTGAGCCCCCTTTATTCCATATTCCCTGTGTAAATATGCTGTATATTTATAATGTAGTTTGGTAAATGGCGTACGTCTAGAGTAATATGTGATATCCGCCGGCCATCATCCTTTTGGCCCTAGAGAATTTGATATACACTTGGAAGACATCTTGTAGTTTATGGATAATACGTGTGTAATACATTTGGCCGGAATTTCCATCTCACGTTCCATCTTTATCTATCTCCAGACCTTTGATGAATGTGTAGCAGCTGGAGGATCTGACTGCGCTCCAGAGAAACTTTGGCTTCAGATCCCGTTCTTCTGCGGCCACAGCTCTGAATGCTGGTAAGGATGACACCGGACTCATCGTCTTCATGAAGACTCTCAATTCTAAATGTTTTTCTATCCACTGGCTAACACGGTACCAAGATATATATCTTGTTTTATATTATTTTTAGAATTTTTTTTTTTTTTCTTTTAACAATTACGCTATTTTGTGGCCTTCAAGGGGATAATCTGATTCTAATCCCTTCCACATGAGGAGTTGAGCAGGGCTGGGGACGTCACATCAGCAAATCTCTGCCGGCTCTTGTGTCTGTGAGCCGGAGATATCACACACATGTCCTGTCCTAAAGGATTGGACATGAGTGCGGTACGTGACGCTTCTGCATGTGGGTAGCAGGATATCCAGGGAGGTGAGGACGCCGGCCGGTTCAAAAAGATAAAAAGCCTTATTTTTCCATTGACCTTTTACCAGTGTTTCTCTAAACTTTTTTTTTTTTTTAATTTATTCACCATCACCCTATATAGACTTGTCACATTTGGGGCCCAAAAAAAGCACACAATTTTTTTTTCTAATTTTATTTACTTCTTTTTTTTTTATTGTCTGGTTTTTTTGGGGCCCCAAATGTGACAAGTCTATATAGGGGGATGGTAAATAAATGATATATAAAATTTTAAATATAAAAAGTGCGTGTAGCAGACCTGGTTGCTGCGGAGGTGCTGCCTAACATCCCTTTTGTGTCCGTTTCTTCTTTTTTTTTTTTTTTTGTCTGAATTATTGAATTTTCTGACAATAGAAGTGGGTGAAGAGCTGTATACCTGACTTTTGTGTTGTATCCATAAGCCGAAAACCTTATGTAATTATTATTTTTACCTGCTACATAAGAATGTACAAAAATAAGGAGGATTAAAAGGGAATCTGTCGGCAGGTTTTTGCTATGTCAGCTGAAGACAGCATGCTGTAGGGCAGTGTTCCCCAACTCCGGTCCTCAAGAGCCACCAACAGGTCATGTTTTGAGGATTTCCTTAGTATTGCACAGGTCATTGAATGCTTGCCTGTCCAGGTGATGCAATTATCACCTGTGCAATACTAAGGAAATCCTGAAAACATGACCTGTTGGTGGCTCTTGAGGACCGGACTTGGGGAACACTGCTGTAGGGGATACAACACAGATCTCAGTGATGCCTCTGTTATTAAGCTCTGTGGTTTTGTTTGCCTGCGGTGATTGTTTTAGCACCAGGAAACTTATCATTGCTGTGACTCTAGAGCACAAGTCTCCTGGTTTGACACGCCCCCTCCTGTGACAGGCAGCTCACTGTCTATAGACATTGTATATAGAGAACCAGGTGTGGGCGGGGTTAGCTTCCTCAGCTCTGCTTCATTGCTAAATCTAAAAGCTTTGATTGTGAGCGGCTGCAACCAGTACCTCGTTGGATTCAGCTTCTCTTTGCCTACATTATGTTGCTCTCAGATGAGGTAGCAAAAATATGCTGACAGGTTTCCTTTAATCCTAGCGGCAGAGGGTTTGTGGCTCTGCATGTGATGTGGCGGTGTCCTGACAACGTGGCATGTTGTAGTATTTGGAAGCCTCTTGCCAGCCGCTGCGCAATACTCTCCAGTAGGAATTTTTGTATAACGACTCTTTTCCATGCCAGGTTTTTTTTTTTTTCAATGTTAATCCCTCTTTTCATTTACACGCTAATAAAGCCTAGACAATAAGAACAGATGGCATTAATTTACAGCTACCCATACTGGGGTCATGCTACTTTTTCAGCCTGTCTTAATTAAATTCACAAGTGCCATGGTTCACACAACTGCGCTATTGTCTCTGCATGGGCACATGAGCATGGGGCTGCGATGTGCTGTCTCGTGCTCTTGTTGCAAATGCGTGGGGCATATTCTGACTGTAATAAAATAATAATAATTTCTAGATGCCCCCAAGAAATGACATTACGGAATCTGTGAAAATGTAGCTTACGTCGGACACCATACATAAAGCTCAATTGTGCTTGTCGCAGTTATTGGGGCTTGTGTAGAATTGCTACTACAGTAGTCGCTCAGCAGCGTGTCAATTTTTAAGGGTCTTGTAAGAACAATCAACTTTGCAATTTACCCCTTATTAAAAGTTCTCTTTGTTCCCAATACTATAAGGATTTTTAATTCTATAGTTTACTGCTGGTTTCCTAGGTTACGGGCCACCTTTGTAGTCTGAGTGGTTGGTTACCTAGGTACAGAGTGCTTACTGCAAGCAGGCACTATGAAGTACAGCCTGCAAGCGTTGCTATAATGCTGGATCCGGCCAGTAAAGCTGCCTCTGTAAGCAACCTGGGAGAATACACTGCTCTGACGACTGGCACGACCATGCTACTGGTCTGAGTTATCAGTCTTAAAGAGCGCACTTCCCCCAGCAAGCGGGAAGCCATGAGGCAGAGGAGCGGTGCGCACCTAAACAAAGGAAATGATTCTACCCTTTTCGAAGACGGTGTTGCTGCCAGAGGTAACACTGACGCTTTTCTCCTGGATAAGGATCCCTTGTGAGATTGCGCTCACTAACGCGTTGGGAATACTCCCTTAGCACGGGATTTAAGCACTCAGGCACGGTTTCTCCACGTAAACAGTCTTATTCAGTTTATTAGACATCATAAACCATAACACAAACAGGTCATTACAGTTCGTTTTATATACGTCAATGGAACACTTTAACCGCCGACAGTCTGTTCCAATGGCAGATCCGTCTCTGCCCGTAACCCCTTGGAGTTACCTTACAGGAGCTTCGGCTCCACACACTGACTCCTGCCAGTGCTGGTTCACAAGGGGAAAACTGCCTCGCTGGGATCACCGTCCTTGTGACCAGCGCACCTCGGATAGCCCAGACTCGCAGTAGGAACTGTAGCTTCCCCAACACAGAAGCCGTCTCAGGCTCTGTAGATGCAGCCTCTCCGTGCGCTTTCAGGAAGTCCAGTCACAGGCACTTCCAACACACAGGCCATCAGTCCATGGTCTCACCCGGTGCTTGCAGGACTCCAGTCCACTCCAGGAGAATCGAACACCCTGACCATTCCAGGACTCACACTCTCACCAGGTGCTTGCAGGAAACCAGTCCATCCCAGGACAATCCAACACCATGAGCATTCAGGTCCACAGTCTTTGTAAGTGTTTCCATAATGTCTCCACTCTCAGGAGACTCCAACACAGACCTGACCTTACACATGGAAAATACAGATCCAAACACTTTCCTCCTGTGACCAAACCCTGGTCACATTATGTACCTTGTAACCACACCCTCTGGTGAGGTATGGACCACATGGGCTGGTCACGGGATCCTGACATCACTGCAGGTCCTCAAACATCTGCACTTCCCACAGGAAAAAGGGGTACAGTGAGCACCCTCACCCAGTGGTGAGGTATGTGGGTATCCAGACCCTCCCATCTCATAGCTACCCGCAACCCGGACCCAAATGCACTAAACAACATCTTAGTGCTTATGTGCACCAAAGACTAAATACTCCGGGTTGCATTGCAGGGAGCAGGTCTCCATATCCAGGGAGGCTTACAGTGCAGAAGACCACCTCCTCTGTGACACATACCGGCCATTCACCACATTGCCAGACTCTGTCTCACTATCCCCATTACGCCTCTATGCGTGTCCTGAGGCGCACATACAGCGCCCCCTAGCTGTAACTGGGGGCACTGCATCACACCTTCTTATGGGAAAGTTCATCAGCAGCCATTGATCCGTAATTTAGCCCCTTCCTTACACATCCAAATTTCATTTTGTGCTTTAACTTTTTCTCTCCTTCTTTTAAAAGGTGTGTTATATTTTCCTCTTGAATTAGACACATGAGGGTGTGAGCTTTGCGGGACTAGTGGTAGTTTTGAATGACCACATTCATTTTGCCATATACGGTAGGAAGTGGAAAAAAAATTCCAAGTGAAGTGAGGACTTTTTTTTTTTTAATCATCAAGCTGGGTTTTCTTATGAAGGCCATTTTGAAGTACAGATTATTAATTTTTTTTTTTCATCTGGAAAATGTGTGGTGGTGAGATAGGCTTGGCCTCCTAGGAGGATCAAGACGGCTGCGAAGATGGTCTTTAGAAGGCCCCCAGTGGCTATGACAACTCATCGGCACACCTCAATCACATCACAGTGGGCCATCCAGATCCAGTACATGCCCACACGGCATCCCATCCATTTCTATGCCTTGGTCAGTGATGAACTATTTTAATACCGCTGTGAAACAGCAGTGATCGCGGCTAGCTGTTACATGCAGATGCCACCTGTATAATTCGGCCGGCATCTGCTGGTTATGGTGCAGGTTCAGCTTGTGAGCCCGCTCCGTTAATGCGGTCCTGACATAAGACATACTAATCAAATTGGTAGGTGCTTCACCCAAAGAAATAGATAGCATCCAGCTGTACCAAGGCCTGCTGTCTGATGAAGGGTCATCACCTGAAACGTTAACCTATTACTAACTGTGGTGTAACCAATGGCTATGAAATACTGACCATACATCCTATCTGAAGCTTCTCCCAGTGCCTTTAGGAGTGCGGTTCCTTCACTCTGTCTACTATAAGACGTAGTATTACATCCTACATCGTACAGAATCCTTTACACTTGCTTCCTCCTTGAACCCTTTCTTAGGTTGGCTTGCCAATGATTTGATTGATATATATTTATATAATATAATTTGTTTTGTTTGTTTTTTTTGTGACGTATTTTAGGATTTTCATCATTTTTTGCATCAGAACCTATCCTGTCGCTAAGCAACTACATAGACTACTATAGTATTGAAACATTGTTTCAAGAAAAATTCTACAAAACACACAGGCATTTTTTAATTTTTTTTTGCGAATATGCTAGAAACTAGTTGTGGGAAAAGATCAGGCAGATAACCTAGCCCTATTATCCGGGTAATTGGCGCTCCATGGTCTGTGGCGCACGCACAGTTGTGCTGCTTATTTATTGGCTTGTATGAGCTAAAAGGAAAGAGAATATTGCCGCCCAAGAATAAAGGGTTCACACTGTAAACGAAGCTATACAAGCTTTGGGGAGCGGATTTTTAGATTCAACATACATTTTATTTTGTGATCACTTTTTTTTTTTTCAACAAATTTCCTTCTTGCAGTCCAAAATGTGGTTACTTATACAGCTCTGGCAAAAACGAAAAGACCACTGCATGGTTTTATAAAAATCAGCTTCTCTACATGTCTGACAGCCATTCCATTCCAGTGTCAGTTGAATTCCAACCGGAGTACACCTCATTCTACTTAATGTGCTTCTGATTAGGTGATCACTTGAACCAAGTCTTACTTAACGAAGGAAAGTATAAAGAACACTGCTGTGGTGTTCACAATCCTCCTCCAATAGGACAAGCTGGATGGCAAAGCAAGTGCTAGTAATATCCTGAAAGTAATAAGAATTAAAAAATAACTTTTAACCATGCCAGAGGAGTTGAAAAGACAAGTCTTGAGTGAGGAAAAGAAAGGCTCAATTCTGGCTTTACTAGCAGAGGGACACAGTGAGCGTCATGTTGCCTCAATCCTCAAAATTTCTAAGACGGCAGTCCATTACAACAAGGTCAAGCAGCAGACATTGGGGACAACAAAGCTACAGACCGGTAGAGGGGAAAACGACTCTCCACTGACCGGGATGACCATCATCTTATTCGAATATCACTCAGCAACCGCAGGATGACATCAAGTGACCTACAAAAGGAATGGCAAATGGCAGCTGGGGTGAAGGGCACGGTAAGAACAGTTCGTAACAGGCTCCTAAAGGCAGGGCTCAAGTCATGTAAAGCTAGACAAAAAGCCATTTATCAATGAGAAGCAAAGGAGAGCCAGACTGAAGTTTGCCAAAGACCATAAGGATTGGACAATAGAGGACTGGTGTAAGGTAATCTTCTCTGATGAGTCTAATTTTCAGCTTTGCCCAACACCTGGTCATCCAATGGTTAGACGGAGACCTGGAGAGATGTACAAGCCACAGTGACTTGCACCCACTGTGAAATTTCGTGGAGGATCGGTGATTATCTGGGGATGCTTCAGCAAGGCTGGAAGAGGGCAGGTTAATCTTTACAAAGGACATATGAATCAAGCCACATACAAGGTTATTCTGGAAAAACAATTGATTCCTTCTGCTCAGGCAATGTTCCCCAACTCTGAGGACTGTTTTTTTCCAGCAGGACAATGCGCCATGCCACACAGCTAGGTCAATCAAGGTGTGGATGAAGGACCACCACATCAAATCAGTGTCATGGCCAGCCCAATCTCCAGACCTGAACCCCATTGAAAACCTTTGGAATGTAATCAAGAGGAAGATGGATAGTCACAAGCCATCAAACAAAGAAGAACTGCTTACATTTTTGTACCAGGATTGGCATAAGGTCACCCAGAAACAGTGTGAAAGACTGGTGGAAAGCATGCCAAGACACATGAAAGCTGAGATTAAAAATCATGGTTATTCCACAAAATATTGATTTCTTCCCAAGTTAAAAATTGGTATTGTTGTTTCTAAATTATTCTGAACTTGTTTTGTTTTGCATTATTTGAGGTCTGCAAGCAATGTATTTTTTTGTTATTTTGACCATTTCTCATTTTCAGAAAATAAATACAAAATTTATTGCTTGGAACTTCGGAGAAATGTTGTCCTTTTTATAGAATAAAAGAACAATTTACATTTTACTCAAAAATATACCTATAAAGAGAAAAATCAGACAAACTGAACATTTTGCAGTGGTCTCTTAATTTGTGCCATATCTGTATATGACAACCTCACAGATCAAAGTAGAAGAAAATATACTACAACCCATGCATTAAAAACAATGTGGGGGACAAAAACAAGGAGTTAAAGGGACGTAAAGAGGCAAATGGACAAAGTCACCTCTTAGCCAATCACTAGCTAGGGCGTGTCACTGCTGGGTGCGCTGATTGGCTTAGTGGGCATTTCCAACCATTTCCAGTAAGCTGAGAGGGGGAGACCAGTGGGCATCGGGTAGGTGCCAGAAGAGGACCTGCGGGGAATCGGAAAGGGAGAGTATGATTTATTTTAATGCAGCTTAAGCAATTTGAAAAATAAATGCTGTTCCCCTTTTTTTATGTTTTTTTTATGTTTGGTATGTTTTTAAAAATTTTTGCAAATGAGCGTGAATTCCGTTGAAACCCTTAATTCCACACAGATCGATGCATCATTACATCAGGAGCCGAATGTAACACTTCAAGTAATCAACATGAAGCGGTGTAAAATCAAGTCCTATCTTTTCCAGGCTGGGAATTCACTAATTAGCTGAAACTCGCTGTAAACAGACAGCAGGATATTGAGTAAAAGTGTTAAAATGTCATCAAATATTTATGAGACGATCAAGGTCTCATAAGACTTTCAGCAAATACGTGGTCTGCAGCATGCCGAGTATTGAGCAGCCTGCCTGCTCCTCTAATCACAGGTATCAGTGATGGACCATTATGTAGTACTAGATGGTGGCCCGATTCTAACGCATCGGGTATTCTAGAATATGTATGTATATAGCAGCCACATAGTATATAGCACAGGCCACGTAGTATATAGGAGCCATGTAGTATATAGCAGACAAATACTACGTGGCCTGTGCTATATACTATGTGGCTGCTATATACATACATATTGTAGAATACCCGATGCGTTAATACAGGCCACGCAATATATAACAGTGGCCACACAGTATATAACACAGCCCACGCAGTATATAGCAGCCACACAGTATATAACACAGCCACGTACTATATAACACAGCCCACACAGTATATAGCAGCCACACAGTATATAACACAGGTGACGTACTATATAACACTGGCCTCTTAATATATAGCAGCCACGTAGTATATAACACTGCCCACACAGTATGTAACAGTGGCCACGTAATATATTGGACAGCCCACGGAGTAGGCCTGGGGCTTTTATTTCGTCCTGGTTCCAGCTCGGTGTGTTTTCTTGCCCTGCATTTCAGTGGTAAGTCCTGCGCAAACCATGCATGGAGACATTTAACTTATTATTACGGCGGTGACTTGCCGCTCTGCTACTGCCAGTATTCTGACTATGTCAGACTGGTTACATCATTAGGGGCATATCAAACACCGGTGGATACTTGTTTCCTCTTATATCATCCTTGTGCACTTTATTGGTATTTATATGTGTAATGTTATTCCTTGTTACTATGTATGACTCTTTTTTGATACCGCAATAAATAGTATATACCCGTTATACTCCTTTTTCTCCTTGTTGTTCAGCTCTAGTATGGAGTGGGTTGCCTTGTTTCCAGGCTTTGGGCTCTTTTTCACTATTTAGTGCTAACAGCCCAGTTTTTTCCTTTATCTAATATGTGGTCTGGTTTCGTTGTAGTACTTGAGGACTAGTAAACCTGCTGCCGCATAGTCCTCCATATTTATAAGCTCTGTATAACCCCCGCCCCCACCACTGATTGGCAGCTTTCTGCCTATCAGAAAAGCGTACGCAGTAATCTGCCAATCAGTGGTGGGGGTGTGGTTAAACAGAGCTTATAAATATGGAGGACTACACAGCATCGGGTTTACTAGTTCTCTAGGCATAATCTCCTGCTGATAAACTAGTGATTTATCAAGCAGCCCAGTAAGTGACACATCGCTGGAATCAGGGTCTCTGCCAATGCGTGATGCTGCTCTCAGATTAGGTAGAAGAACCTGGTGACAGATTCCTTCTAATTACCATTTGTTGTGGCCATCATACGGTATTTGTTTTTGACACAGTTGTGCAGAAAGTATTCTACCTAATATCTCCTCATCCGTTCTCCATAGATTACTGTGAAGATTGAGTCGATTTTATGGCTCCATAGCTGCTGCTTTATTACTTGGGCTTCTCAAATAATTTGTTGAAGAAAAAGCTATAAAACCGCTCTTGTGGTCCTAGGTGTCACTAAAGATGTTATTGCAATGTAGATAGTAGATTTGGGGAATATTTTAATTGCTCCCACTGACACTAAACTTTATACATTTTATGACGAAAAAAAAAGTTTTTTTTCTATCTATCCTGCTATTTCCTAAGCTATGTGGGATAGAAAGACTCAGCAGATAAAAGGTAAATGATAAAATTGGAGGATTTTTTAAAGGGGCAGGGAGGATCATAGACCCCAATCTGGAAAGCATTAGCCCACCCTAGCGTGTACATGCTGAGTGCTGACTCCTCAGACCAATACTCATTGAACTAATGAAGTAAAAGCCTTTCTCTTGCGAGTTCACTAGTTATATATGCACTGCGGCTGCTCTGTACGATTGGCCAAGCTGCTGTCCGGCAAGGCCGCATATCCCGGTACCGGTGTTGTGCTATTGGCCTGTAACATCCTGAATAACCACCATGGTTTGTGTCAGTACAGTGGCGGCTTATTAAGGTGAATCTGTCAGAAGGTTTTTGTTTGTTATCCGAGGACAGCATAATGTAGGGGTTAAAACACTGAATTCATCAATGTGTCACTTATTAAGCGGTTTGCTGTTTACATACAATGAAGGATTTATCACTAGGACATTATCATTGCTGTGACTAGCTGGCACATGACCAATTGTCAGACTCCGCCCCCTCATGTGATGGGCAGCTCACTGTTTATAGACTATGTTCACAGAGAGCCAGGGGTGGGACAGGGAAGCATTCTTGGCTCAGCTGAATTCTACAGATTGTCAAAACTGCTGCACCCAGTAAACTAAGTGATACATCGTTGGAATCAAGGTCTCTCTTCCTACATTATGCTGCTTTCAGATGTGGTAGCAAAAACCTGGTGACAGATTCCCTTTAACCCCTTCCCGACCCATGACGCCACGTAGGCGTCATGAAAGTCGGTGCCATTCCGACCCATGACGCCTATGCGGCGTCATGGAAAGATCGCGTCCCTGCAGATCGGGTGAAAGGGTTAACTCCCATTTCACCCGATCTGCAGGGACAGGGGGAGTGGTAGTTTAGCCCAGGGGGGGTGGCTTCACCCCCTCGTGGCTACGATCGCTCTGATTGGCTGTTGAAAGTGAAACTGCCAATCAGAGCGATTTGTAATATTTCACCCATTATAACGGGTGAAATATTACAATCCAGCCATGGCCGATGCTGAAATATCATCGGCCATGGCTGGAAATACTAGTGTGCCCCCACCCCACCCCTCCGATCGCCCCCCCACCCCCCCGATCTGGCCGGTACACTGCTCCGGCTCCCCTCCGTCCTGTGCTCCGCTCCCCCCCCGTGCTCGTGCCCGCTCCCCCCGTGCTCCAATCACCCCCCCGTGCTCCAATCACCCCCCCTGCACTCCGATCCACCCCCCCCCCGTGCTCCGTTCCACCCCCCCGTGCTCCATTCCAGCCCCCCCGTGCTCCGTTCCACGCCCCCCGCGCTCCGTTCCACCCCTCCCGCGCTCCGATTCCCCCCCCCCGTGCTCCGATCCCCCCCCCCCCGTGGTCCCCCCCCACCCTATCATACTTACCGATCCAGCCGTGGTCCCGTCCGTCTTCTCCCGGGCGCCGCCATCTTCCAAAATGGCGGGCGCATGCGCAGTGCGCCCGCCGAATCTGCCGGCCGGCAGATTCGTTCCAAAGTGCATTTTGATCACTGAGATATAATCTATCTCAGTGATCAAAATAAAAAAAATAATAAATGACCCCCCCCCCCCCCTTGTCACCCCCATAGGTAGGGACAATAAAAAAATAAAGAAATTTTTTTTTTTCCACTGTTAGAATAGGGTTAGGGTTAGGGGTAGGGTTAGGGTTAGGGGTAGGGTTAGGGTTAGGGGTAGGGTTAGGGGTAGGGGTAGGGCTAGGGGTAGGGTTAGGGGTAGGGTTAGGGTTAGGGCTAGGGTTAGGGTTAGGAATGTGCACACGTATTCTGGTCCTCTGCGGATTTTTCCGCTGCGGATTTGATAAATCCGCAGTGCTAAACCGCTGCGGATTTATGGCGGATTTACCGCGTTTTTTTCTGCGCATTTCACTGCGGTTTTACAATTGCGATTTTCTATTGGAGCAGTTGTAAAACCGCTGCGGAATCCGCACAAAGAAGTGACATGCTGCGGAATGTAAATCGCTGCGTTTCCGTGCAGTTTTTCCGCAGCATGTGTACAGCGATTTTTGTTTCCCATAGGTTTACATTGAACTGTACACTCATGGGAAACTGCTGCGGATCCGCAGCGTTTTCCGCAGCGTGTGCACATACCTTTAGAATTAGGCTATGTGCACATGGTGCGGATTTGGCTGAGGATTCGCAGCAGTGTTCCATCAGGTTTACAGTACCATGTAAACATATGAAAAACCAAATCCGCTGTGCCCATGGTGCGGAAAATACCGCGCGGGAACGCTGCGTTGTATTTTCCGCAGCATGTCAATTCTTTCTGCGGATTCCGCAGCGTTTTACACCTGTTCCTCAATAGGAATCCGCAGGTGAAATCCGCACAAAAAACACTGGAAATCCGCGGAAAATCCGCAGGTAAAACACAGTGCCTTTTACCTGCAGATTTTTCAAAAATGGTGCGGAAATATCTCACACGAATCCGCAACGTGGGCACATAGCCTTAGGGTTAGGGTTGGAATTAGGGTTGTGGTTATGGTTAGGGGTGTGTTGGGGTTAGGGTTGTGGTTAGGGGTGTGTTGCGGTTAGGGCTGTGATTAGGGTTATGGCTACAGTTGGGATTAGGGTTAGGGGTGTGTTGGGGTTAGTGTTGGAGGTAGAATTGAGGGGTTACCACTGTTTAGGCACATCAGGGGTCTCCAAACGCAACATGGCGCCACCATTGATTCCAGCCAATCTCGTATTCAAAAAGTCAAATGGTGCTCCCTCACTTCCGAGCCCTGACGTGTGCCCAAACAGTGGTTTACCCCCACATATGGGGTACCAGCATACTCAGGACAAACTGCGCAACAATTACTGGGGTCCAATTTCTCCTGTTACCCTTGTGAATCTAAAAAAATGCTTGCTAAAACATAATTTTTGAGGAAAGAAAAATGATTTTTTATTTTCACGGCTCTGCGTTGTAAACGTCTGTGAAGCACTTGGGGGTTCAAAGTGCTCACCACATATCTAGATAAGTTCCTTGGGGGGTCTAGTTTCTAAAATGGGGTCACTTGTGGGGGGTTTCTACTGTTTAGGCACACCAGGGGCTCTGCAAACGCAACGTGACACCCGCAGACCATTCCATCAAAGTCTGCATTTCAAAAGTCACTACTTCCCTTCTGAGCCCCGACGTGTGCCCAAACAGTGGTTTACCCCCACATATGGGGTATCGGCGTACTCAGGAGAAACTGGACAACAACTTTTGGGGTCCAATTTCTCCTGTAACCCTTGGGAAAATAAAAAATTCTGGGCTAAATAATTATTTTTGAGGAAAGAAAACGTATTTATTATTTTCACGGCTCTGCATTATAAACTTCTATGAAGCACTTGGGGGTTCAAAGTGCTCACCACACATCTAGATAAGTTCCTTTTAGGGTCTAGTTTCCAAAATGGGGTCACTTGTGGGGGGTTTCTACTGTTTAGGCACATCAGGGGCTCTGCAAACGCAACGTGACGCCCGCAGAGCATTCCATCAAAGTCTGCATTTCAAAACGTCACTACTTCAATTCCAAGCCCCGGCATGTGCCCAAACAGTAGTTTACCCCCACATATGGGGTATCACCGTACTCAGGAGAAACTGGACAACAAATATTGGGGTCAAATTTCTCCTGTTACCCTTGGGAAAATTAAAAAATTCTGGGCTAAATAATTATTTTTGAGGAAAGAAAACGTATTTATTATTTTCACGGCTCTGCATTATAAACTTCTATGAAGCACTTGGGGGTTCAAAGTGCTCACCACACATCTAGATAAGTCCCTTTGGGGGTCTAGTTTCCAAAATGGGGTCACTTGTGGGGGGTTTCTACTGTTAAGCCACATCAGGGGCTCTGCAAACGCAACGTGACGCACACAGAGCATTCCATCAAAGTCTGCATTTCAAAACGTCACTACTTCACTTCCGAGCCCCGGCATGTGCCCAAACAGTGGTTTACCCCCACATATGGGGTATCAGCGTACTCAGGAGAAACTGGACAACAACTTTTGGGGTCAAATTTCTCCTGTTACCCTTGGGAAAATAAAAAATTGCAGGCTAAAAGATCATTTTTGAGAAAATAATTTTTTTTTTTATTTTCATGGCTCTGCGTTATAAACTTCTGTGAAGCACTTGGGGGTTCAAAGTCCTCACCACACATCTAGATTAGTTCCTTTGGGGGTCTAGTTTCTAAAATGGTGTCATTTCTGGGGGATCTCCAATGTTTAGGCACACAGGGGCTCTCCAAACGTGACATGGTGTCCGCTAATGATTGGAGCTAATTTTCCATTTAAAAAGCCAAATGGCGTGCCATCCCTTCCGAGCCCTGCCGTGCGCCCAAACAGTGGTTTACCCCCACATATGGGGTTTCAGCGTACTCAGGACAAACTGGACAACAATATTTGGGGTCCAATTTCTCCTATTATCCTTGGCAAAATAGGAAATTCCAGGCTAAAAAATCATTTTTGAGGAAAGAAAAATTATTTTTTATTTTCATGGCTCTGCGTTATAAACTTCTGTGAAGCACCTGGGGGTTTAAAGTGCTCAATATGCATCTAGATAAGTTCCTTGGGGGGTCTAGTTTCCAAAATGGGGTCACTTGTGGGGGAGCTCCAATGTTTAGGCACACAGGGGCTCTCCAAACGCGACATGGTGTCCGCTAACAATTGGAGCTAATTTTCCATTCAAAAAGTCAAATGGCACGCCTTCTCTTCCGAGCCCTGCCGAGTGCCCAAACAGTGGTTTACCCCCACATATGAGGTATCGGCGTACTCGGGAGAAATTGCCCAACAAATTTTATGATCCATTTTATCCTACTGCCCATGTGAAAATGAGAAAATTGAGGCGAAAAGAATTTTTTTGTGAAAAAAAATTACTTTCTCATTTTTACAGATCAATTTGTGAAGCACCTGAGGGTTTAAAGTGCTCACTAGGCATCTAAATTAGTTCCTTGGGGGGTCTAGTTTCCAAAATGGGGTCACTTGTGGGGGAGCGCCAATGTTTAGGCACACAGGAGCTATCCAAACGCGACATGGTGTCCGCTAACGATGGAAATAATTTTTCATTCAAAAAGTCAAATGGCGCTCCTTCCCTTCCGAGCCTTACCATGTGCCCAAACAGTGGTTTACCTCCACATATGAGATATCAGCGTACTCAGGAGAAATTGCCCAACACATTTTAGGATCCATTTTATCCTGTTGCCCATGTGAAAATGAAAAAATTGAGGCTAAAAGAATTTTTTTGTGAAAAAAAAGTACTTTTTCATTTTTACGGATCAATTTGTGAAGCACCTGGGGGTTCAAAGTGCTCACTATGCATCTAGATAAGTTCCTTGGGGCGTCTAGTTTCCAAAATGGGGTCACGTGTGGGGGAGCTCCAATTTTTAGGCACACGGGGGCTCTCCAAACGTGACATGGTGTCCGCTAAAGAGTGGAGCCAATTTTTGATTCAAAAAGTCAAATGGCGCTCCTTCCCTTCCAAGCCCTGCCGTGCGCCAAAACAGTGGTTTACCCCCACATATGAGGTATCAGCGTACTCAGGACAAATTGGACAACAACGTTCGTGGTTCAGTTTCTCCTTTTACCATTGGGAAAATAAAAAAATTGTTGCTAAAAGATAATTTTTGTGACTAAAAAGTTAAATGTTCATTTTTTCCTTCCATGTTGCTTCTGCTGCTGTGAAGCACCTGAAGGGTTAATAAACTTCTTGAATGTGGTTTTGAGTACCTTGAGGGGTGCAGTTTTTAGAATGGTGTCACTTTTGGGTATTTTCAGCCATATAGACCCCTCAAACTGACTTCAAATGTGAGGTGGTCCCTAAAAAAAATGGTTTTGTAAATTTCGTTGTAAAAATGACAAATCGCTGGTCGAATTTTAACCCTTATAACTTCCTAACAAAAAAAAATTTTGTTTCCAAAATTGTGCTGATGTAAAGTAAACATGTGGGAAATGTTATTTATTAACTATTTTGTGTCACATATCTCTCTGGTTTAACAGAATAAAAATTCAAAATGTGAAAATTGCGAAATTTTCAAAATTTTCGCCAAATTTCCGTGTTTATCACAAATAAATGCAGAATTTATTGACCTAAATTTACCACTAACATGAAGCCCAATATGTCACGAAAAAACAATCTCAGAACCGCTAGGATCCGTTGAAGCGTTCCTGAGTTATTACCTCATAAAGGGACACTGGTCAGAATTGCAAAAAACGGCAAGGTCTTTAAGGTCAAAATAGGCTGGGTCTTGAAGGGGTTAAAGTAGCAACGAACTAAATTGTAAATCCATAAGTCATGGTTTCTGAGATCCGCAACCAAATAAATGCACCGAATGGCCCTCAAAGCGTTCCTTTTCAGCAGTCACTAGGAGAATCAATCACTGCTCTTCTGTAGTCCTGGGGGTCTAGATAAGCTACATAGCAACAGAATCTGTCACCAAGGGTTTTCTACCTCATCGAGAGAGCAGAGTAAAATAGGAAGAGACCCTGATTCCAGAGACCCTGATACAGAGCTCAAAATGCTGCCGCCGTCCACACCTCAGCTCTCATGGTACATTGGCGATTGACAGTGAGCTGCTAATCGGTGCTGGGGATGGAGATGGACCAGGTCTCATCATGGGGCACCTATTCCAGGGCAGTGATAATATCCTGCTGATAAAACACTCATTGTATAGAAACGGCACACAGCCTAGTAAGTGACACACCGCTGAAATCAGTGCTTCAACCCCTACCTCATTCAGCCCACAGATTACTTAGATAAAAATCTGCTGACCTGTTCCTTTCATAAGGAGGTCCTTTGTGCCTCCCTGGTTTCTCCGCCATCTCCTTGAGGAGATTGTATCGGTCTATTGACACTTCTCTGTCCATTAGCTCCTATTTATTACTGCTGTTGTGTTTCTGGACTAAGTAATTGTGCTTCAGAAGATCTGACTAATATGTCATCATGCTTTCCATACATTAATGCCTGGCGCTGACGATTGTGTAGGTTTTATGGCTCCGTAGCTGCGGCTTTACTACTCGCGCTTTTTGTTTGTTGAAGAAGCTATAAAGCCATTATGGCGGTGCGAGGCGCCTCTGAAAATGTTATTCTAATGGTAACGACTTGTAGATGGTGGGTAAGGGGAATAAGGAGAATACTTTCATCGCTCCCTGAGACTAAACGTCTACATTTTGTGAATATAGTTTCACTTGCCATGATAAAATATCACTAAACGAATGTTTATTAGGGAGGAAGGCGACAGTCAGCAGATAATAAGTAAATGGCGGATTGTATGTATCATACAGGGATGGAGAACATCATCCCGACGGCCGATCAGCGGTGTTTTATAGGCTCTGTCACATGGCCCAATCTTTTCTGAGACCGGTCTGATGTACGAGATGTGAACTAACCTTGCTGTAAATCGATTCGCAGGTCCCGGCCCAGCAGCCAGGCGTGAAATCCCTTCTCCGGAGCCCTGAGACCCGCCGTCCAGCTCTCGGCATCCGCCGCTCTTCTTTTGATTAACTGGCCTGGTGTGACGCCATTCTTGCGGCACAACGTGCGTCACTCTAGAATGATGATATTGCGTGAGGCCGGCTGATAAAACCAAGGGCCGCGGATGCCGGGAGTTAGGAGGCGGTTTTAAGGGATCCAGTCCACGGCCAGAGATTACTGAACCTTTCATTGGGTCCTACAACTGAGCACCAGCTATAGTGAGAACCATATTGGATTTCGGAATTTGTTCTGCACCGCCATACTAGTGTCCACATTGTTCATGTTAAAACTCGAGCTCAAATGTCCATCTAGGTCAAAGATTTTGAGCATTTTTTTCTTATCACTAGATGCTTGTATGATATAGAGAAAGAAGAAGAAAAATCTCTGAAGTACGGTATTTATTTTTATGGGTATGTGCTCACGTTCAAAATTCTCAGCAGCAGAAGAAGCTGCTGGACATACTGATGTGTTGCCGGGAAACAAATCTGTGTACTATGAGCTTTTTTATATACTTTTTTTTTATTATTATTGCGTTTGTGTTTTTCTAATGCTTTGGAATGATTTTTAAATATGCCACATGTCAGTTCTTGTTTTTGCAGAATTTTTCAAATTTGCAAGAGGGGTAAAAAAGCAACATGTGCATGAGATTTCAGGAGTGTCCTTCACATTTCTGCTACTAGGAAATGCTTCAGTTTTTGTGACAAAACTGTGCAGCAATTACTTAGCTTGTGCACATACCATAAGTGTTGTCATTTTTTCCTGTCCGCTGCCCTTTTCCAAAAAGAATGCCTATAACGGAGCTCTCATTTCAGGAATGTGGGGAGCAGATGGGCCCTGGACCAGGCCAAGTACAACCTGATTAATGAATACTTTCTGGTGGGAGTGACGGAGGAGCTGGAAGATTTTATCATGTTGCTGGAAGCTGCGTTACCTCGTTTCTTCAGAGGAGCCACAGAGTTATACCGATCAGGTACTGAGGCACCTTGTGATCCGTTGTCACAGTAAGAGATAAATCCACTGGACCGCACAGAAGTAAAACACATCTGTCCTTCAGAACCGCTGCACGTCCTGGTAATATTGTCTCAAGGAAGGTTCACCATTAAACACTTTCTGGGTGGCACAAAGACGTGTCTGACCTCTTGAGACCCACAAGATCACTCGTGTGTAATGGCGTGCCATGCCCTTTTATTGTATGACTTGAGATTCAAAGATCTTGAGACAGAAAATACAGGGGTACATCTTTGTTCTAGTGATTACCTCCCAACGACCACGTCAGAGTTGTCTCGGTGACATCAGAAGATGTTTGTCCATAGACCTGTGGTCAGGCTAGGCCTTGCATCTTTAATAAAGGTGTACCAAGGTGCCCGTTATCAACTCAAGTTCCAGCCCTCCCACAGGTCTAAGGACCTCACCTTTAAGCTTCATGTGTCACTAAAGCGGTCAGGTCCTTGGACCTGCTGCACCCATAATACAATCATGTTCCGGTCCGACCGCAGGTCTAAGGACCTCACCTTTAAGCTTCATGTGTCACTAAAGCGGTCAGGTCCTTGGACCTGCTGCACCCATAATACAATCATGTTCCGGTCCGACCGCAGGTCTAAGGACCTCACCTTAAGCTTCATGTGTCACTAAAGCGGTCAGGTCCTTGGACCTGCTACACCCATAATACGATCATGTTCCGGCCCGACCGTAGGTCTAAGGACCTGACCTGATGTCTTCATGGATCCCTATGAAGATGTCAGTTTTCAGATACATGTCCCATACTGATGACAGATCTCAGGACCCAATGTGGAGGCACAAATACGGCCGTAATAATCTCCGCTAAAGAAAATTTATGATCAGTCAAGCACTGCGTCTTTTTTATGGTATTTCTGAGATTTCCTGGATCCTGGCCATTAGAAAATCCATTTAAAAAAGACCTGTCCTCAAGTATTTAAAAATTAAAAAAAAAAAAAAAAAAATGTTTTCCCTTATTTTATTCCTGCTGTTCATCTAAGTATTCAGCTTTTTTCTTTTAGGCTGGGATCACACATACGCGAGATACGGCCGAGTCTCGCAGGTGAAAACCCAGCTCTGGCGCCGGCACTCCGGAGCGGAGCGTGCAGCTCCATGTATTGCTGTGCAACTGCACGCTCCGCTCCGGAGTGCCGGCGCCAGAGCTGGGTTTTCACCTGCGAGACACAGTTGTATCTCGCTTATGTGTGATCCCGGCCTTAAAGGGAACCTGTCACCAGAATAAAACACTATTAGCCTGCAGATATGATGTTATTAGTAGTTAATCTGCAGTTTTATATGGTTATTAACCTGCCTGGCACCTGCACTTACTTACCCGAACGCTGGGGGAGAAAATGAACATATAACCTTTATTTCCCCGGGAGCGTTCTGGTTTCAGTCATGGGGGAGGCATCGGCGCAGGTTCAGAATACAGAGCGCTGGATGTATCCCCCCTTCTGGGCCCTGATTGACACTGGCTCTGCATTAGGACCACCTGAATCTGTAATGGCGTCGCCCCTGTGACTGAAACCAGAGCGCTGGCGGGGGAATAAAATTCCATTTTCTCCCTGCAGCGTTTGGCTAAGTGCAGGCGCAGGGCAGGTTAGTAACGCTATTACCCTCATATCTGCAGGTTAATAGTGTTTTTGTGGTGACCGTTTCCACCATACAGGCTACACGTGCTGCATGTTGGTGTTGGTCCTGTGGGGTGGTGTGTCCTGGAGCCGTGGGGGCTCAGCTTTGTAGCATGGGTGCTGTAGGGCCCCGGTTGCCTGCCCTGCTGGTGCAGGATCACTGTGGCTTTGGATGGCACATGGCTTCACACCTGTAAGATCAGGGACCCACTGAGAGGTACGTCATAGCCGCAATAGATCAATCAATGAGTTTGAAACCTTTTTTTTTTTTAGCACAATAATAATAATAAAAAAAACACTTAATAAAAAATACCCAGATCTCTGGACCTTTATGGCAAGCTTAAAGTAAACATAAAAGCAGAATACTCAGGGGAACAAGGGGTATAAATTTTTTTTTTTAATCTGGCTATGTCTGACCTTTTGCAGGTCTTGGATTTGAGAGGAATATTATACCTATCTTTTGGTGATTTCTACTGCAATTGAATTACAAATAATTTTGTGTATTTTTATTATAATTTTCTAAGTTTCTGTATTTTTTTCTTTTTGTCTGCTTTCATGTGCAAAAGGTAAAAAATCTCACCTAAGAAAAACAACCGAGAAAAAGGCACCTTCCAAGGAGACGACTGCGAAACTTCAGCAGTCAGACATCTGGAAAATGGAGAATGAATTTTACGAGTTTGCACTCGAGCAGTTCCAGTTTGTCAGGGCGCACGCAGTACGAGAAAAAGATGGAGAACTGTACATTCTGTCACAGAACTTTTTCTATGAAAAAATCTATCCAAAGTCAAACTGAGGACACCGTGCGCTGTTAGTTTAATGGACGACACCTTTTGTTCATAAGACTTTAATTTCGGGCCTACAGACTAAATGACACTCTCGAGACGGATCATCGATGACTTCTTCTAAGGTTGTCCTCAGATGAGCCAGATCAAATGTTCACCACTAAGAAGACAAGACGTGAGCTGATCGTCGTCCTGTGCGGCTCGATCATACCAGTAAATGCAGGATGCGAGCTCTTAGCGCTATCAATATGGACACTGGACAGTCTGGAATAAACACTGTACAGACAGAACCAAACTGTTACTTTGTTTTAATTCAAGTGTTAAAAAATTTTTTTTTCCTTTTTTTCCTTTTTTCTTTTTTTTTTGTGTTCAGTCTAAACTTGCTATTGATTCTGTACTTTTCACCTGTGAATATTTCCACACATTGAGGAGCTGTATGTGACACGCTGCTGTGTAACTCGTCCATTCTTCCACCGGTGCTCAATTCGACTCGTGCCAGTTCACTGGCAGCGGCTAAAAAATGAAGGCAGTATTTTAGTAGTTTTTTAATTTTTTGTTTCTTGCCCTTTCATACATTTCCACGAAAGAATTGAAGAATAGGACATTTTTTATGAATATATGTATTGTATGGCTCTTGTTGAATTAAGAAAAAAAATAAAAAAATCTGTTAGATACTGTATTCAGAAATATTTATAACTGATGTGATCCATAATCTTTAAATACGCAATATTTTTGGAAATTTAGAGTAACATGCTTGTGGATTTACCAGCTACGTTCCAAAAATTGGCCAACGCATACATTAGTGTTTTAAAGGGGTCGTCCATCCTTAGCCCACAGGTCTGCAGTTACTCTGTGACTGCAGACTTGTGAATCCTCACATCGCGCACAATGTACGCCATGAGGATTCTCTGGTGCCGGGAGAGGCGGACACATGACCACAAGTATGTGATTTGTATACTCCAGCCACAATCCGACTAGACTTGTCAGGCCTCGCTCAGTACACTTGCATTGAGTGAGGCTGCTCCCATTTAGTCGGCATGTGACCACACGTATGCAAATCATATACTTGTGGTCATGTGCCCGCCTCTCCCGCCATCGGAGAATCCTCACAGCATGCAGTGTGCGTGATGTAAGGATTCACAAGTCTGCAGTCACAGAGGCTACAAATCTGCAGTCGCGCTAAGGCTGAACAACTCCTTTAAAAGGTAAATTGTACATTTATGGGCATATCCTTAGGATAGTAAATGTGGGTCCTACCAATGGGACTGACTTGTATTTTGGGAGCGGGGACCCAGTCGCAAGCTGCTGTCGGTGGTATGGTACTCAAAATTCAAGTATTCATGAATGGGAATGCTGTTGACCTCTCCCCTAACCAGAGCACATATTGGGGCCCGAATTCGAGAGATACGCAAGTCCCTGATATCTTGAAGATGCGGTATGTCATAAACATAAAATATGACAATGCTCCTTTTTCACATTTAAAAGGTTAATTAGTTCGCCTTCCCAGGTAAATACTCCAGTAATAGCAGCAGTCCTAGCGATATCCGGCACTCACATCTTCTTCAGAGAATTGCTTTATTGATCCAGCGTTTATAAAAGGCACAAAAAATGGTTGAACACAACAGCACAAAAATTAAAAAGGCAGAAAAGAAATATCCGCTGCGCAGCCTTGTTAGCCCAAATCGCAAAAAAATGTTGACGATGCTCTAAAGGGGTGTTTCAGCATTTTTCGATGTGTGCAGAGTAATTATCCTTTCTATATTTTTTATGGCCTTTTTAATATATCTGCTTGCAGTCACATCCCCTGTTTTTTTTTTTTTGTTTTTTTTTCTTAAGTGCCGGTAATAACCTATTGTTAGGAGGTTAGTCCCCTCAAATGTAAAGTGGACTCCTTGGCACAGACTGGCCGATGGAGCCAAGCCCCTGTTCGGTGCACCTTACCGTCTCCTTGTTTTGCACCTATCCATGCCTCCTTGTGCAGGGAGGGGAGGAGGTGTGCTGTGACAATCACCTTTTAACAATATCCTCGCACAGATCACAGTGTGTGCCTAGAAACCTCTCTCCTAAAAGGCAAGTCATTTCCAGACTATTTATGTTCTGCCAAAGTGGCTGCTGTAAAGCATGTGTCCAGGTAATGGCAGCTCAGGCAAGAGGACCACCCTGCATATTCAACTATCGTACATCAAAAAATCAGAAAATGTAAAGTTTCAGTAATTGGTTTTAATGAATAAAGAAAATGTATTGCCGCCTGTATTTTTTTAGGAGCAGACAAATTTAGCACTAAAAAAAAGTTATAGGGGCTGATTCATCAAAGCATTTATGCCATACAACTTGCATAACAGCTTTGAAAAGTCACAATTGTTGTGTAACTTAGCGTTGCTCAAAAATGTTGCGACTTTTGACATTTTCATACCAGCTTGAATCAGCTACTCTGAAATGGGAAAGGCTGGGGCATGGCTATGCTAGTCGGTCCATTTCCTCTAGTGTCATAACTGGAGTGGCATTTCTGAAGTGGCGCCTCTTAATGAATTTGGCGCTCCTCAGAAATGCTACTCCAGTCATGACATTTTTGAGGAATGGGACCGGTGGGTGTAGCCATGCCCGGACTCTTCCCATTTCAAGACTGGTGTAGCGTAAGTGTCTGCGACGCCAGTCTTGATGAATCGGTCTACCATTTTCGTGAAATAAGCCACAGATTATGATCAGTAATCACTTCTGGCCCGGAGGTAAACAATGCAGATAATCTGACTCATTCATGGAGAAATGCCAGCACAAAATGTAGGCAAACCGGGGCATCAGAATAAAGATGTCGCTTGTCTATATCATATGACCTCTTTATTCTCCTCCTCCTTCCTGCCTCGATTTATTCTGCGCTGGCGCTGTCCTGGTTCTGATTACATGACCCAAATCTTGACATCAAGATCATCTCGTCTTGGCTGTGATTTTTGCCACTAGATTGGGAACTCGTCTAGGTCCAGCTCACCGTAGTAGACATCTTCTGGTGTTCTGAGCCCTGGAAACTCTGTGTCAGAATATAGGGAAATCACATAAACGGGAGAAAATCCAGCTCAACGAACTTGTGAACAAACTTTTCTTTATTCACCAAAAGTGCTCAATGGAGGATAAAACCGAATCAGTGATGGAAGTTACATGATGTGACATCGACGCGTTTCAGGGTACTGCTCACCCTTAACCTTCGTCAGGCTGCATAATTTTACGTTAACAGGCTGCAGAGGTACAATTGTACCTTCATATATACCTCCACTGTGATATTTGGCCAATATATTCTGGACCAAAACTGCAGAGATGTCACGAAATTTCAGCCCTCTACGGCTTTTCGAAAAAAAGTTATTGCAATTTTAAAAAACGGAATAGTTACAATTGTAGTCAGCCGGACGAAGGTTAATCAAGATTTTCTCCTGTTTGTGACTACATTGGGAACTTTTTGTTGTCTTCCACAGTTATGAGCCGAATAAGCCCAATTGTGTAGAAAGTAGATGTCCATCATCTCTGTACCACTAAAACAAATACAACTGAAAAAATTATACACACTACCGTTCAAAAGTGTAGGGTCACTTAGAAATATCCTTATTTTTGAAAGAAAAGCCATTTTTTCCAATGAAGCTAACATTGAATGATTTGGAAATACACTATACATTGTTAATGTGGTAAATGACTATTCTAGCTGTAAATGTCTGGTTTGTAGTGCATTATCTTCACAGGTGTATAGAGGCCCATTTCCAACAACCATCACTCCTGTGTTCTTATGGAACTTTGTGTTTGCTAACTGTGTAAGAAGGCTAATGGATGGTTAGAATACCATTGAAAACCCTTGTGCAAGTATGTTAGCACAGCTGAAAACAGTTTGGCTGAATAGAGAACCTATAAATCTGACCTTCCTTTGAGGCTAGTTGAGAATCTGGAGCATTACATTTGTTGGTTCCATTAAACTCTCAAAATGGCCAGAAAAAAATAACTTTCATGTGAAACTCTACAGTCTATTCTTGTTCTTAAAAATTAAGGCTATTCCATGTGAGAAATTGCTAAGAAACTGAAGATTTCCTACTACGGTGCATACTGCTCCCGTCAGAGGAGAGCACAAACAGGCTCTAACCAGAGTAGAAAGAGAAGTGGGAGGCCCCGCTGCACAACTGAGCAACAAGACAAGTACATTAGAGTCTGTAGATTGAGAAATCGACGCCTCACAGGTCCTCAACTGGCAGCTTCATTAAATAGTACACGAAAAACACCAGTGTCAACGTCTACAGTGAAGAGGCGACTCCGGGATGCCGGCCTTCAGGGCAGAGTGGCAAAGAAAAAGCCATATCGGAGACTGGCTAATAAAAGGACATGATTAATATGGGCAAAAGTACAGACATTGGACAGAGGAAGATTGGAAAAAAAAAGTGTTATGGACAGATCAATCCAAGTTTGAAGTGTTTGGATCACACAGAAGAACATTTGTGAGACGCAGAACAACTGAAAAGATGCTGGAAGAGTGCCTGACTCCATCTGTCAAGCATGGCGGAGGTAACGTGATGGTCTGGGGTTGCTTTGGTGCTGGTAAAGTGGGCGATTTGTACAAGGTAAAAGGGATATTGAATAAGGAAGGCTATCACTTCATTTTGCAACGCCATGCCATACCCTGTGGGCAGCGCTTGTTTGGAGCCAATTTCAACCTTACAACAGGACCAAGACCCAAAGCACACCTCCAAATTATGCAAGAACTATTTAGGGAAGAAGCAGGCAGCTGGTGTTCTATCTGTAATGGAGTGGCCAGCGCAGTCACCAGATCTCAACCCCATTGAGCTTTTGTGGGAGCAGCCTGACCGTATGGTGCGTGAAAAGTGCCCATCAAGCCAAACCAACTTGTGGGAGGGGCTTCTGGAAGCATGCGGTGAAATTTCTCCAGATTACCTCAGCAAATTAACTGCCAGAATGCCAAAGGTCTGCAATGCTGAAATTTCTGCAAAGGGAGCATTCTTTGACGAAAGCAAAGTTTGAAGGAGAAAATTATTATTTCAAATAAAAAATTTTTTTTAACCTTGTCAATGTCTGGACTAGATTTTAAAGTCATTTGGAAACTCATTTGATTAATAAAAGTATGAGTTATCATGGAAAACACAAAATTGTCGGGGTGACCCTAAACTGTTGAAGGGTAGTGTATATAATAGATGATTATTGTAAACTTATTCATGTGTGATGTGAGAAATATGGTCCGAGGGTCACTAAGATAAATCCTTATACCCATGATGTATTAAAATATCTACCTTCTGCCAAGTTGTCTCAAAATCTAGACGCACTTCAATAAAAGTTTACTGTGCCGAGACAGGGGCACTTGTTTTCCGGATGATAGCTGGGAAGGCGCCAAACGTGACCTATAATTCATCGGTTCCTGGCTCTCCATCTGGTTCGAGCTTCACCAGACATTAAGCTGGTGGCCACTTCATGAACACAACCAGATGCCACAATTTGCTCAGTTCGGTGAGCCTTTAATGTTATGATTTTCGAGTAGACACGTGAGATTTGGAAAGCTAGGAGAGCGAACAGAACGCAGTGCGGAAACCCTACAGCAATAAACAGGGACATCACTGATGTGTCCTCCTGCTTCCTGTGGGTATTCATAACTAATGTTCAGCTGACCTTTTCTGGAGCCGTTCCAAGGACAAGTGTCAAGTGTAATTTACACCGTTGATTTCATTACTACGCCTAATTGAATTCATGCCGTGATCAGAACTAGGAAGGAAGTTTTTAATTTCAGCTGGAAATTGAATATCCTTTTTTGTATATATTTATTTCTGAAGTCCTTTTTCAGAATGTATTAAATAAACCTTTAACATACAATTTACTCCACAGTTTGTAGGTGAAAGGTGATGCCTTAAAGGGGTTGTATACAAATAAGCAAAACTGCTCCACGTAGGCGGTGTGTAGCATTGCATCTCACCCCCAGTCACTTTCTAGCTGTATATTGTTTGTAGCGCACTTGTATTAGTTGTTTTTTGTAAAAAAAATTTCTCCATGCAAAAACAAAAAAAGGGATCTTTTATTCGGACTCCCATGACAGCACTACGAGAGAGGGGATCCGCCCTTCAGGAACAGGAAACCTACAGATACAAAAGGGCGGCACCTCTCCCCCTGCATCAGTTGGTTTCCTGTTCCTGGAGGGACAGGATCCTACAGATTTCATCTCGTAAGGAGCCCAGGCCGGCCGGTCGAATCTGGTAGCGGGGGGGTCTCCTACCTCGACCGGTGCGGAAAGTCCTGGAGACGCCACGGTGGTCCAGGCTGGACTGCACGTCAGTGGCGTTGGCAGCAGGGAGCAGGGTCCGGAGGATTCCTTGTCTCCGGAAGCCGGCGTTGGTAAGTTTCATTTCCCCCCCCTGAGCAGACGGCGGCAGTGAGGTGCGGTGGTGTGGTTGCGGCGTCGGAGGTGGGCGCCGTCCGGAGCACTGCTGGGCATTCCTGGCGTCCTGCATCGCTCACTGAGCGTTTCCGGAACGCTGGGGCGCCGGGGGTGGAGCCGGCAGGCGCTTCCGGTTTGCGGGTTGACTGCGCATGCGCGGTCTTTCCAAGATGGCGGCGCCCATGGTCCGGTCGCCGGTTCTTCTGTACTACCACCGCTAACCTCCCAGCTGCAGCCTGATCATCAGGAACCAATGGGGACACGCCAGATGGCCTGCTGACCGGAATACAGGGGGATATAAGCAGGTGTTGGCGATAGAACCCTGCTTTTGGCCACAGCTTCATCATGGCAGATGATGGTGAGCAGCAGCCTCAACTTCTGGATAAAGTACGGCAGGAAGCCGTGGGAAAGGATATCAGAAGTGACCAGTCCAGCCGTAAAAGCTCGTCCAGGCAAGGATCTAGAGCTTCGACTGGCAAGGAGCCCCCTCGTGTTCCGGTACCTTTCTCTTTCACGTACACTGGTAAGTGATCTATGTGAATGTTCACTCAGTGACGCGGGCCCCTTATACTTTGTCATTCTAGGGGAAGAGAAGTGCAAAGTCGAAACATAAGGAGTGTGCCCTATGTGAAGTTCCCTTACCAGATTCCTACCCTAAAAAATTGTGTGCCTCCTGTATACAACAGACGGTGAGGTTTACAGGAGTGGAAGGGTTGAGTGACATCAGGCTAGATAGATGGTATCTCCCTTATTGTCCTCCCCTAGGTAGCGGAAGAATCTGCTTCTACGGCTAATCTGCGTGAGATGATCCGTACAGAAGTAAGGGAATCCCTGCGGTCTATGTCCCAGGCGGGAAGTTCAAAACAGAGAGCCTCGGTGATCTCTGATTCGTCAGAGGAAGATAAAGAGGAAGGTTCTTATCGCTCAAATCTCTCTTCCTCGTCATCAGAAGAGGAATCTGGCCGATTCTGTCTGCCTCTGGACCGGGTGGATAAGTTAGTCAAGTCGGTCAGAGGTACGATGGGCCTAGAAGAGCCTAAGACTCAGCTTTCCCGTCAGGAGCTAATGTTCAGCGGCTTGGAACACAAGAAACGCAGATCCTTCCCGGTGATTGATAAGATTCAAGACCTGATTCTCCGGGAATGGAAAAAACCGGAGAAGAAAGGTTCTTTGCCACCGGCTTTAAAGCGCAGGTATCCCTTTGAAGATACGGATGTGGATACCTGGGACAAGGCCCCTAAATTAGATGCGGCGGTGGCGAAGGCATCTAAGAAAGCAGCTTTACCTTTCGAGGACATGGGGTCCCTTAAAGACCCTCTTGACAGGAAGGCGGAGATCTTCCTTAAGGGTACGTGGGAGATGGCAGCCGGATCCTTGAGGCCAGCAGTGGCTGCGACTTGTACAGCCAGATCCCTAATGGTCTGGTTGGAACAGTTGGAATCCCAGCTTAAAGAAGGCGCCTCCAGGAATTCTATTCTAGGTGCGCTTCCAGTGATTCAGGATGCTGCGGCTTTCTTGTCGGACGCGTCTGTGGACTCGGTCAGAATGGCGGCCAGAGCAGCAGGACTCTCCAACGCGGCTCGTAGAGCCTTATGGTTGAAGTGTTGGTCGGGGGATATCCAGTCAAGATCCAAATTATGCGCTATCCCATGTAAAGGGGAATATCTCTTTGGGCCAACCTTGGATGAGCTGCTCGAAAAGGCTGGAGATGATAAGAAGAAATTTCCTAATTTGTCATCAGCTTCTTACCGGCGTCCATTTAACAGAAGGAGATTTGGTCGTGGAAGGAAGCGCGCATCCTCACCCTCTAGAGAAAATTTTAGATGGGAGGATAGACGCAGGAGAGGTACGGGTTACATGTTTCGCCGTTCCTCAAAAGAACGTAAGAAACCAGACCAATGACTAGCAATCCCTGTGGGAGGGAGATTGTCAACCTTCTCTTCCGCTTGGACTAACATCACGAATAGTGTCTGGGTCCGAGGTATTGTATCGGAAGGCCTAAAATTGGAATTTGTTCATTGGCCTCGTGATAAGTTTATGTTAACCCCCTTGCGTTCCTCCACTATTGAGCAGACGGCCTTAGAGTCAGAGGTCATGACTTTATGCCGTAAAAATGTACTGATTGAGGTTCCGGAGTCAGAGAGAGGAAGAGGATTCTACTCTCCTCTTTTTTTGATTCAAAAACCAGACAAGTCGTTCAGGACTATTATCAATCTTAAATCCCTTAATGAATACCTGGTTAATAACACGTTTAAAATGGAGTCAATCAGTTCTGCAATAAAGATGTTGTTTAAACACTGCTTCATGGTAGTTGTGGACTTAAAGGATGCATACTATCATGTTCCTATCCACGAAAACTTCCAGAAGTTTCTACGTGTGGCGGTGTCTATGGGAGGTATTGTTCGCCATTTTCAATTTAGAGCCCTTCCCTTCGGCCTCTCAACGTCTCCCCGGGTATTTACTAAAGTAGTTGCGGAGGTTATGGCGCACTTACGTGAATCCGATATTCTCATTGTTCCTTATCTGGATGATTTCCTAATAGTGGGGAACTCAGTAGACCATTGCCTGGCTCAGGTTAAAACAGCTATATTTAAACTGGAAAATCTGGGCTGGATCATAAATTATGATAAATCCCGATTGCAACCCCTAAAGACCCAGAGGTTCCTAGGGCTGCTGTTAAATTCCGAGTCCCAACAATGCTGTCTTCCGCCTGATAAATTGCTTCATATCCAACAACAGGTGTTAAAAGCAATTAATAAACCATCCATGACCCTTAGACAGGCTATGTCTTTGTTAGGTTCCCTAACTTCCTGTATCCCCGCCGTCCGTTGGGCCCAGTTCCACTCCAGGCCTTTACAGTTTGACGTACTACATTATGATAGGGTCTTACAGGGTTCCTTGCAGGGTCAGATGACATTGAGTCCAGGGGTTCTTACATCTCTTAGATGGTGGCTAGAGGAAGACAATCTGTCAGCAGGAGTTCCCTGGGTGACTCAGGTGACTCGGGTAATCACAACAGACGCCAGCCCCACGGGGTGGGGGGCACACATGGGTGACGTGGTAGTCCAGGGTCTATGGGACCCCCAAATGTCAGCCTCTTCCAATCAGAAGGAGTTGATGGCAATTGAATTCTCAATTAAGGAACTCCTCGTGTATCTACAGGGTCACCATGTCAAAATCCTCTCCGACAACCAGGTGGCAGTGGCCTACGTGAATCACCAAGGTGGAACACGCTCCGAGTTCCTGATGGAAATAGCGGACCGCCTGCTCCGGATAGCGGAAGACCATTTTCTATCTTTAACAGCAGTGCATATAAAAGGGAAGGAAAATATAAGGGCGGACTTTCTAAGTCGAAACACCTTAAGACAAGGAGAATGGTCTCTGAACTCAAAAATCTTCAACCAAATTGTCCGCAGGTGGGGTCATCCAGAGGTGGACTTATTTGCCAGCAAGGACAACAGAAAAACGAAAATATTCTGTTCCTTGAATCCCAGGGAATATCCGCTGGCAGTGGATGCCTTCCTGATCAGATGGGATTTCCGATTGGCATATGCGTTCCCCCCGCTAAACCTGTTGCCTCTGGTGGTCAGAAAGATAAGGGAGGATCAAGCGAGAATCATACTGATCGCTCCGTTCTGGCCCCGAAGAGCTTGGTTCTCCTGGCTCAGGACCATGTCGGTGGAAGACCCCTGGGTACTGCCGGACATCCCGGACCTACTTCATCAAGGTCCGATCAACCATCCACAAGTGAAGGGTCTCCATTTGACGGCATGGTCTTTGAGAGGTCACTGTTAAAAAACAGAGGATTTTCTCCAAATCTCATTGATACCCTTATGAAGAGTAGAAAACTCATAACAACTAAGATCTACTCTAGAACTTGGAGGAAGTTTCTGGCCTCTTCAAATTTTAATATCGAAGAGGGTTTACCAATTAACCAGATTCTAGAATTCCTGCAGAGAGGGCTAGAGCTAAATCTATCCACGAGTACGCTAAAAGTACAAGTCTCAGCCCTAGGGGCCCTATTTTCTTGTAACATTGCTGGTAATTATTGGGTATCAAGGTTCATCAAAGCAGCTAGTAGGTCCAGACCTATACACAGGAATAGGTCAATGCCTTGGGATCTCAATCTAGTCCTCTCTGCTTTGACTAAAGAACCGTTTGAGCCTTTACATTCAGCCTCACTTAAATTACTATCCCTCAAAACAGCATTTTTGGTGGCAATTACATCTGCTCGTAGGGTAGGAGACATACAGGCTCTTTCTAGGCTGTCCCCCTATACAGAGTTTCTACAGGACAGAGTAGTCCTCAGACCAGATCCAGCTTATTTACCTAAAGTGGTCTCAGATTTTCATAGATCTCAGGAGATAGTTCTACCATCATTTCTCCCTAATCCTTCTAATTCCAAAGAACAGTTACTCCATACGTTAGATGTTAGGAGATGTCTCTTAGAATATATTTCAGTCACTGATGCTTGGAAGAGAGAGGAGGCTTTGTTTCTATCCTTCCAAGGTCCCAGGAAAGGTCTTAGAGTGTCAAAGTGCACGTTAGCGAAGTGGATTAGGGAGGCTATCTCTCTGGCTTATACTGCAGGTGGAGGTCCTGTTCCGCAGAATCTGAGGGCACATTCCACCCGGGCCATGGCTACATCCTGGGCTGAAAGATCTGGAGTTTCCATCGACCAGATATGTAAGGCGGCTACGTGGTCATCCCCTTCCACCTTTTTCAAGCACTATAGGTTGGACTTGGGGTTCTCTTCTGATCTCACCTTCGGGTTAAGGGTGCTACAGGCTATAGTCCCTCCCTAAGGTAGTTTACATCTCTGTAATTCTCTCGTAGTGCTGTCATGGGAGTCCGAATAAAGCATTAAGCTACTTACTGGTAGCAGCATTTTTCGGAGGCCCATGACAGCACCCTTAGTTCCCTCCCTATTCACGTGGGGGTTGCACTTCCTATAATGTATATAATGAGATAGATAGATCTCACGTGTGGTATATAGTTCAATATGATGGATTATTTTTGTACATAAACTGTATATAATGTATGTTTGTGTGCTACTAACCGCGGTAGTCCTCTCAGGCTCTAATATACAACTGATGCAGGGGGAGAGGTGCCGCCCTTTTGTATCTGTAGGTTTCCTGTTCCTGAAGGGCGGATCCCCTCTCTCGTAGTGCTGTCATGGGCCTCCGAAAAATGCTGCTACCAGTAAGTAGCTTAATGCTTTTACTTTATAGAGAGGTAACCATTGGGATAGATGTTAAAGGGGTTGTTTTGGAGTGATCTGGAAAGTAGTTGATCTCAGCTGTTCTGATGGGACCCCAGTGATTAGCTGTAACCTGTGAATGGAGAATTAAGGATTATACATTGCCCTGCTCAGCTTTATATAGTTACATATCTTACTAATATACATCAATATGAAATTTGTCTCTTCAGAGAGGAAGATGACTTGAACTCTAGAGCGCCACCTATTGGAGGTAGCAATCCTGCAAGTCATTATCGAGCCTTGAAATATAACTTAGGATGAAAGCCCAATCGGAATCTCAGTTTGTAGACACGGTGTTTTCAGGGTATTGCCCCTCATCGGTGCAAAGTATGAGATCTGCTTGGGCTGAGTGAGAGCCTAAGACTGGAATCTAAGAGGTAAGGCTTCTTCTTGTGGAGACTGGCATGCTGGAAAACTTTACCCAGGTATAGATTGGTCTCTGTGTGTGGGTTCACTATACACAATGACTCAGTATTCTGCCATACATAGATGGTGGATGTCAGGATTAGTGAGAGGATGCCAGGCAGAGGGTGGTGCCATTTATCACCAGCACACATGCTCCATAGCAGGCACATAGTCTACCTGCCTGACTTACCGTATTTGAACTGTTATAGTAACTTATATAATTCACTATTTATAGGGTTTGTCTCGAGATGAATCTTTGGAACCGCACCGCTCCCGGCTTCCTGGTTTGCCAGCGGCGGTGCACTCCTGAAGACTGACAGTTCGGACCAATGGCATGGCCGGGGCGCTGGTCCCAACTGTGCTCTGTCCCAGGCTGCTAGCAGAGGCCCTGCAGCATGGGAGAAGCACAGTGGAGATCCAGCCAACGTCAGAGCGGCATGCCCTCCTTGCCTCCGTCACCTGCCCCGATCGGTCTGCAGGGTGGTCGGTAATCTAGGCATCAAGCTGTGCACCCTAAAATGAAAAATCATTCTGTTCTTGAGAATGGAGATAATTTTTTAATGAGATGTAAATTGTAAAGTTTCTTTTACAAGCACTTTGCAAATATACCTATTTATGAACTTGTGACAACACCTTTAAATCGGGTTTATCTATGTATTTATAGCATCTACATTTATTTTTCTTGCCTGGAAAACCCATTTAAGGACTCCATGTATCTTGCTGCTTATGTCTCCCCACATTGTGGCTATTTAGTTTTTTGTTGGGGTCTGTTTTTGAAGTGAAATTTCTTCTAGAAGCGCGATCATTTAAGGAAAGATGTAGTCCATTTACCAGGATGAAGTTAGGCATGTGCACAACAGACTACACAGGAGTAACGCACAGCTGCTCACAGCTGCCCGAGCGCCTTTTTCACTGGTCAGTGTTTCATCAGTATTTGTAAACCAAAATCAAGAGTGAAGCCTACAGAAAGAAAAACTAGAAACACAAGACCTGTTCTATGTTTAGGACCCCCTACTGATGAAACACAAAAAATACTGATGTGTGAATAATACTTTGAATAGTTAGCTAGAAAACAGAAAAAAAAAAATGTTTTTGTCGACTGCCTGGTCTGCGTCAGTACTGACCCCAATATTGCGCCACTTACCGACCTTTTCTTTTCCAACCCATATTTCAGATTCCATCCTATATGAAGTGTCATTCTTTCTGAGACTATTTCTGATCATTTATTTGTGTTCTTCATATTGATTGGTGAAAACTCTTAGCTTGTGATGAACAGTGTAATTGCATTCTGCCATGCTTTTGTATTGCACAGGTCTATATCTCGTACAACCCGAGACTTTACCACTAATCAATACCTCGGTGCCAGCAATTGTCCTCAGCCTAGTTCCAAATAGCAAGTATCAGATGACAATATGAGATTGCTAGTAAGCGGGGACAATTTTCTACACTGGAGTTTGTAAAAAGACAAACAAAAAAAACAACTTTTGTTTTACTTTTTAAAGGCATTTCTGTTTTTTCCCCTAATTGGTGACATGAAGGGGTTACAAACATACAGTATGCAATAGATAAAAGATTTAGTCCAGAAATGATCCCTTTTGGGGGTGGAGACAGATACCTTCGTTGCTGGTATTTATGCACAGGCCGATGAAAAACAGAAGATGCCGTGGAATGAAAATTATCCCTGTTTGGTATCAATAGTTTTTTTTTTTTATATATAAATAAAGAACTGAAAACTTTTTTTTTCACAAGTCATCTAAAAATTATCCATATACTTAACCCCTTTCCAACATAGTACGCCGATGTTGGACTTCCTCTCTTTGATGTGGGCTCCGGCACTGAGCTCTCATCTTTCTGGCTCATTATTATTTATTATTATAGCGCCATTTATTCCATGTCGCTTTACATGTGAGGAGGGGTATACATAATAAAAACAAGGACAATATGTCAGCTGTTTTGAACAGGTGACATGTGCCTCTATCACCCATGGCTATTAACTAGTCAATCTGACAGCGGCATTTAACTTGCGCTTCCGGCAATTGCATCGGAAATCCCACCCATCGGTAAGCCTGTCACGTGATCGCAGGTCACTGATGGGTTACCATGACAACAAGAGGTCTCCAGCAGACCTCTATGGTTGTCACTGCTGGATTGCTATGAGTGCCGCCCCGGTGGTCGGTGCTCATTGCAAGTGAGCATTTCTGCTACATACAGGCGATCTGATCATCGCCTGTAGGGAGCAGAGCCGATCAAAGTACTTCTAGTCTCCCATGGAGACTATTGAAGCATGCAAAAAGTAAAGAAATAAAGTTTTTTAAAATATAAAAAAATATATATATACAAGCTCAAATAACCCCCCTTTCACCCCATTCAAAATAATAATAAAAAAAAAATCAAACTTACAAATATTTGATATCGCCGCGTTCAGAATCGCCCGATCTATCAACATATAAAAAAAATTAACTCCATCGTTAAACGGCGTAACGAGAAAAAAAGTCAAAAAGCCAGAATTTTATTTTTTTGGTCGCCGCAACATTGCATTAAAATGCAATAACGGGCGATCAAAAGACTGTATCTACACCAAAATGGTATCAATAGAAACATCAGCTCGGCACGCAAAATATAATCCCCCGCCCAACTCCACATCACGAAAAATGGAGACACTACGGCTATCGGAAAATGGCACTATTTTTTTTTTTTAAACAAATTTTGGATTTTTTTTCACCACTTAAACAAAAAAGAACCTAGGCATGTTCGGTGTCTATGAACTCGTAATGACCTGGAGAATCATAACGGCAGGTCAGTTTTGGCATTTAGTGAACATGGTTTAAAAAAAAAAAACTGTGGGATTGCACCTTTTTATAGTTTCACCGTACTTGGATTTTTTTTTCTCGTTTTCCAGTACACATGTTAAAACCAATATTGTCGTTCAAAAGTAAAACTCTTCCCGCAAAAAACAAGCCCTCACATGGCCATATTGACCAAAAAATAAAAAAGCTCTGGCTTTGAGAAGAAGGGTAGCGAAAAACGAAAATACAAAACCAAAAATACCTCTGGTCGTTAAGGGGTTAAGAAACAGGTGTGTTTTACAATTGAAGAAGCAATGACTGAAAACGTAAGGGTAAAAAAAATTTTTTTATAGAAATTCTTCCCCCCTCCCCTTGACCAAGCAAGAAACATAAACCTAAAATACTAAGTAGCTACATGTAGGTTGATGGCCAGAAATAAAACTTGCAGCAACTTACGGTAGTTTTTCTCTTGACTGTATATAATAGACTACCCAGGGGCGTAACTCCAACAGGTGCAGGGGTTGCACTCGCACCCGGGCCCTGGAGCCTAGGGGCCCTAAAAGTCCCTTTGACCTATAGAAAAATATTTGGGGGCCCCTTTGGCGCTTTCGCATCAGGGTCCATGAGATTCAAGTTACGCCATTGAGCCTACCAGTAGCTGCATCACTGATTATTTACCTATTAATTATTATACGGAGATGGCTGTGTTCTTCCTTGCCCATTTAATTAGTAAATGAAGTTGATCTCTTTGAAGAAGCTTCTCCGATTGAAAGTACAATTACTTTATTATGAACTGTGTCATTTAATTTTGAATTATGCCAGTTTAAATGAGAGCGCTATTGATTTTCTTATTAGCTACCAGCGGGAATTGTCAGCAGCGGTGTTAAGAATGGAGTGATCTGAATAGATTTAACTAATTCCCTGCAATGAAACTTATCTTAGATCATCTGTACTTTAGTGTTTATAATGGATTGTACAATAATGGATTGTACAATTCTGCACACATTTCATGCTTGGCATGAAACCTGTAGTTACTCCTATGATTCATTGACCCACAGGACAAATCTGCAGTAGGCCCAAGTTTTGACAAATTCCATGACTCCAAACCAGACTGGGACTGAAATTTATCCTTTGTTGCTCCCCAACATCCACTTCCCAAGATGGGTGTCTCCATTGCAAATATGACCCTGTCTGACATTGGAGGAATTACATTTATTGCAAGACCAATAATACCACTATATAAGATTAAATAATATTGCCACATAGTGACAGAATAATACCACTATACTGATCTTTACTAATCATGACAGCCCAAGACGAATACACTGCTCAAAAAAATAAAGGGAACACTAAAATACCACATCCTAGATATCACTGAATGGAATAATCCAGTTGCAAATCTTTATTCATTACATAGTGGAATGTGTTGAGAACAATAAAACATAAAAGTGATCAATTTAAATCAAAATGAATATCCCACGGAGGTTAGGATTTGGAATGATACTCAAAATCACAGTGGAAAATCAAATTACAGGCTCATCCAACTTCAGTTGAAATGCCTTAAGACAATGAAATGATGCTCAGTAGTGTGTGTGGCATCCACGTGCCTGTATGATCTCCCCACAATGCCTGGGCATGCTACTGATGAGGCGGCGGATGGTCTCCTGAGGGATCTCCTCCCAGACCTGGAATAAAGCATCAGTCAACTCCTGGACAGTCTGTGGTGCAACATGGCATTGGTGAATGGAATGAGCGCATGATGTCCCAAATGTGCTCGATTTGATTTGGGTCTGGGGAAGGGGCAGGCCAGTCCAGTCCATATCATCAATGCCTTCATCATGCAGGAACTGCTGACACATTTTAGCCACATGAGGCCTAGCATTGTCATGCATCAGAAGGAAACCAGAGCCCCCTGTACCTGCATATAATTTCACAATGGGTCTGAGGATCTCATCCCGGGACTTGGCTAGGACATGGAGGTTTGTGCGGCCCTCCAAATAAATGCCTCCCCACACCATTACTGACCCATTGCTAAACTGGTCATGCTGGAAGATGTTGCAGGCAGCAGAATGTACTCCACGGTGTCTCCAGACTCTGTCACATGTGCTCAATGTAAACCTGCTCACATCTGGAAAGACCATAGGTCGCCAATGTCAAATCTGCCAATCTTGGTGTTCTCTGGCAAATGCCAATCACCCTTACAGCCAAACGCCCATTTGTGGATGCTGGACCCTCATGGAGTATGGAGTCTGTTTCTGTCAGTTTGAGCAGATACTTGGAGGTTAGTGGCCTGCTGGAGGTCATTTTGCAGGGCTCTGCCAATACGCTTCCTGTTCCTCCTTGCACAAAGGAGGAGGTAGTTGTCCTGCTGCTTGGTTGTTGTTATCCTATTATCCCCTCCATGTCTCCTCGGGTACTGGCCTGTCTCCTGGTATCTGCTCTGGACACTGTGCTGACAGACACAGGTACCCTTCTTGCCACAGCTCGCATTGATGCGCCATCCTTGATGAGCTGCACTACCTGAGCAACTTCTGTGGGTTGTAGACACCGCCTCATGCTACTGTACAGTACCTCTAGGCAGTGGCGTAACTAGAGTCTGATGGGCCCCGGTGCAAGATTTGGACTGGGCCCTCTGCCATCCTGAATAGATTATATATATGTACCCTCCATCCTTGTATATATGAGCCTCATTATATCCCCATTCTCTTATCTATATTGCCCATTCTGTTATATGCCCCTTATCCGGTGCCCCATCCTGGTACATATTTGTTCCCCGTTCAGCTGTTGTTCTGTAATGTATAAAAAGAAAATAAACCATTATACTCATCAGGGGCTTACATAGAAGTCATGGGGATCCATATAAGGAGTATAATGAACCCCCATAGTCCTCTATATAATATATGATCTTTATTCTCCCCGCCAGCATTCAGTGTTCAATATACAAAGAACAGTTGCACTTTGTCATGCCAAAGCATGTCAATGTGAAATATATGAAATATGAATTGCAATATAGCTTTTGAATATTAGGAAAAAATAAATGAAACGCTTTGCACAAATTTTTGCCGAATTTGGTCAGCTTTTTGTTATTTCTATGTTAGTATACTGACTGAGAACTCCGCCCTTCACCATATGGTGGTTTTAATTACAGCGGTTCCTACCTACCCATAATTGCAGGCTTTACTGAGAGGTGTCTACATTCACCCAGGAATTCAGACATCAGCCTAAGGCTGGTTTCACATTTGCGTCTGTGCGCCCCAGCGTTTCATCAGCATTTATCAGCATGCATCATGCGTACCAATCTTTAACATGATGTGCGCATGACCATGCGTTTGCATGCGTCGTTTCGAGGTGTGCAGCGGGGTCCGGCGAACGCAACATGTTGCATTTTTGGAGGTGTCAAAAGTCCGTCAAACATGCGCAGGCATGTGCATGCAGATGAGTGCATTAAAAAACGCATTACTGTCTATGGGAACGCATGCATACGCATATTCTTGCGTTCGATGTGCTTGCGTACTTCGGACTGCACATGTCCAGGAACTGATTGAGACATGTCTATTGAGACATGCCCTCCTGGAAATATCGAACACATGCGCATAAAAAACACAAACACAGGCTACAAACGCATGCACACGCATCATGCGTAAGCTGATGCGGATAAAAAAACGCGTAAACAAGCATTTGCTTGTGTTTTGGCATGCGTTTGCATATGCAGATGATACACTGCACACATATACACAAATGTGAACTTAGCCTTAGAAAGGTATTCACATTGGTTAGGGACCCATCAGTCTTTGAGACCACCTTGATATTGGTTGATAGGCAGACATTTGGCCAAATTTTGTGCAAAGCATCTCATTAATTATTTCCTAATATTCAAAAGCCGTATTGCTATTCATATTTCATATATTTCACATTGACATGCTTTAGCACGATAGAGTGCAACCTTGTTTTGTATATTGTATATGGAGGTAGCTGCTCCCGGTATGCACCTATTCAGACTAGTCAGGTTTTTATTGGAGCATTTGGTATTCAGTCATAAGGGCGGGGCGGCGGCGGATTAGTCACCACCCTGAGTATTCAGAGCTGCTGTTATAACCGCGCCCACAGCACTGACTGACACTGACTCTACATTGAGGCCAGCTGTTCCTTAATTGAAATAACACATTTCCCTGCCTGAGGTAACACATTTCCCTTTTCCCTTCTTGCAGTTACATATTTTCCATTCTGAGGTAACACATTTTCTAGCCTGTGGTCACACATTTCCTAGCTGAAGTAACACATATCCCTGCTTGAAGTAACATATTTCCTTTCCTGAGGTAACACATTTCCTTTCCTGAGGTAACACATTTTCAACTCAAAAATATTTCCCAGATCCGTACATTCCTCAACCTAGAATCTTCAAAAACTCTAGTGCACACAACCTCCGATCCTCACAAGATCTCGTTCTCCACTCCCCTCTTTTCTCCGCTTCCCACAATCACATACAAGAGTTCTACCACACATCCCCCTACTCTGGAACCCTCTACCCCAACATGTCAGACTCTTGCCACCTATCCACCAATCCGCTGCACAACCAGCTCTGCCCGCCCTCACCTATTGTATCCTTACCCATGCCTTGTAGATTGTGAGCCCTCATGGACAGGGTCCTCTCTCCTCATGTCCCAGTCATGACTTGTATTGTTTAAGATTATTGTACTTGTTTTTTTTATTATGTATACCCCTTTTCACATGTAAAGCACAATAGAATAAATGGCACTATAATAATAATAAATAATAATAATTTTCCTGCTTGTAGTAACACATTTCCTTGGCTGAGGTAACACATTTCCCTGCCTGAAGTAACACATTTTCTTTCTGAGGTAACACGCTTCCTTGCCCGAGGTAACACCATTGCCGTGGGCGCTGGGTTATGTACGCCATTCTTTCTGTGTTGTTTGTGATTGACCTAGGCTGCTGTACACACATACAGAAGCCCTGCCTTGCCCCAGGCTCTGTTTGATTGTGCACCTGTGTCCAAGCCTGTCTCACCCTTCATCTGTGGTGCTGGTTAGGCAGTGTGGAGGTTGTACCTGAAATGTCTATGTCTCGACCTGGTCAACCTTTATCTGTGCTTGTCCTTTCTGGCGCCATGGGAGTGATTCAGAAAAGCTTCAGGTACAGTTTGCATTTAATGTGTTCTTGCTTTTAATACCAAAACCAGCTAGACTCCAAAGTCAAAGGAACTAAAAAAACTACAATGGGATAAGCGGATTCCTATATATAGTTAAAATATAACTTTTATTTCTATCTTTTTTAAAAAAGTGCAGACATATAGTGCTAACAAAAGTGCAAGGTGCATACGTACAACATGAAGACACATATAAAAACGCATCTGCGTATCACCGCCAATGAAAAAATAATGCCTAGTGACAGTGACTAGCATTACATACAGGTCTACAATGTCCGTGAATCCGTAACCCTCTAGATCTCACAGTTATAGATCTGCATACACAAAAAATGCAGTAGGATAGCGCACCAGAAAACTATATTGCTACCAGTCTTCAAGCTTATTGGTGATCGCTACTGTGATACACACATTCCTACCAGGCGGTATGATCCTATTTCAATGCTCATATATCCGCAGTGACCCTGTGGTCATATAATTATCCTAGATACATATACATATCAGGTATGATTCCACATACGTCACCAGCGTCTATGTAAATATAATACTCATCAGTCATCAGTCTTCTGCCGATTACCATCTGGACCTTATGCAGTGCTGAGTTATAGTGGCCCGTCCGGGCGGTTTACTTCTTCCAACCGCATCGTTCACCTTGGGTCCACCTTGCTAAAGAGGGAGGCACTCTTTAGCAAGGTGGACCCAAGGTGAACGATGCGGTTGGAAGACGTAAACCGCCCGGACGGGCCACTATAACTCAGCACTGCATAAGGTCCAGATGGTAACCGGCAGAAGACTGATGACTGATGAGTATTATATTTACATAGACGCTGGTGACGTATGTGGAATCATACCTGATATGTATATGTATCTAGGATAATTATATGACCACAGGGTCACTGCGGATATATGAGCATTGAAATAGGATCATACCGCCTGGTAGGAATGTGTGTATCACAGTAGCGATCACCAATAAGCTTGAAGACTGGTAGCAATATAGTTTTCTGGTGCGCTATCCTACTGCATTTTTTGTGTATGCAGATCTATAACTGTGAGATCTAGAGGGTTACGGATTCACGGACATCGTAGACCTGTATGTAATGCTAGTCACTGTCACTAGGCATTATTTTTTCATTGGCGGTGATACGCAGATGCGTTTTTATATGTGTCTTCATGTTGTACGTATGCACCTTGCACTTTTGTTAGCACTATATGTCTGCACTCTTGCTTTTAATACATTTAGGAGGCCGTAGTGGCACAGCGAATATAAAAAACGTAGAGTAGGACTGCCCCATTATGAGAATGCCGTGGCGGGGTGGCTCAAAGAATTGATCAATTGTTTGCTAAATGTCTCATTTTGAAATACAGTTAGAAATCAATATGTGCATGTGCACTTATTGTATTGCGTTCTGACCATAAGCAGCGCTGGCTTCTCCCCTTTTTTATATTAACACATTTTCCTGCTTGTAGTAACACATTTCCTTGCCCGAGGTAGCACATTTTCCTGCCTGAAGTAACACATTTTCCTGTCTGAGGTAAGAAATATTGCTGCCTGATGTAAAACATTTTCCGGCCTGAGGTAACATATTTCCTTTCCAAAGAAACCAAGGGGCTAAAAAAACTGACCTGCCTGTGTGGCACCCCAGGAGTTCGGGTACCACAGTAGTGCTGTCTTCCTCACTGGGAGGACAGTGCTATGTCCAGAGACAAGTGAGGTTTCCTTTGGTAGGTTTACACCCACACAACACCTTCCACTTCCAGGCCAGGAGGGGGAGCTCCAAGCCCTGTTTTGGGGCAGCTTCCCTCAATAAAGATCCTGGTTTGGAGGCGGAGACAGCTCAGTTTGTAGCAGAAGTCTGTGTGCGAGGACAGACAGGAGTGGAGCACAGAGGAAAAGAGAGAGCTCCAGGAGGCCATGAGCAGGCCTCTGAAGAGTATCAGCACAAGAATCCGGGTACGGGAGCCCGAGGCTTTTGTGGATTATAAAACACAGAGCAGAACCGGAGGGTATTGTTCTACAAGGACTTTGCCCATAATTACCTGTGGCACAGCAGCACCCAGGAGCCTGGAGTCACGAGAACAGACCCCAGTTCACACGGCCCTAGCTGCCTGCCATACAGCTACCTATCCTAGGACAGCAGAACGATTAAAGACCTTGTTGAGACACTTAGTGGCAGCAGGGCCTTACAGACAGAAAGTGCAGAGAAGTAGGCTCCCACCTGACTTACCTAGGGGAACTTGCTTGTCTCTGGACTGCCTGGACTTCTCTGCCTGCCCTGTGGTCTGGTGCCCTGGACTGTGGATGCTGAGGTCTTCAGTAAAGGTAAAGAGACTGAAACCTTGTGTCCTCATTCTTCTCTGCACTTCTCACTATACCACTCTACTCACTGGGAAGCCCTGGGGATATATTTCACCTGTGGGAAGGTATACCATCTAGCTGCCATAAAATCACCCTAGCGGACCCCTTAAAGCAGCGTCGGTCACCCTGACCGAATACTGCAGGTGGCGTCACAAACACAAACTTTATCCCTTTAAAGACCTTTCCCTTTTATACGGATGTCCCAGGGCCACGGACCGGGTCAGCCACCGTGACATCCCCCCTGTGAACCACAAGGACCGGTACTGAGTACCCCTTGCCCTTGCGGGGAGCTGCATGTGTTTTTCAGATGTTTTTCACATTGAAGAAGTAATTGGAAGGTTCAAAATATGCCCAGAAGACGTGTGTCTTTAGCGTTTTGTCAATGCCTTTGCTTCAAAGAAACACTAACTGTTTATTCATTGCTGAATTGCTGAATGGAGATAAAAACAAGTCCGTTAAATCATCAATAAAAATGTCCCAAAGCGCTGAAAAAAATGCTAAAATAACCCACAAGGACCGGATCAAAGACGTCAATAATAGCAGTCAGCAACCAACACAATTTACAAAAACTGAGAATAGTAGTGGTTCCTGAAGCAAATTCCGCTTAAAAAAATGAACGTTTTTGACAGCCTACAGCCTGAACAAAACTGTGTCCACATACTGGATTGCCCCGTAGGGCAGTGGGGTAGTCGGTACCGGGTCCTTCGGTTCTCAAGGGGGAATGTCACGGTGGCTAACCAGGTCCGTGGCCCTAGGGGACGTCCGCTGTAAATAGGGGGAAAGGTCTTTAAAGGGGAAATGTTCATGACGCCACCTGTGGTATTCGGTCAGGGTGACTGACGCTGCTTAGGGGTCCGCTGGGGTGATGTTATGGCAGCTGGATGGTGTACCTTCCCACAGATGAAGTGTGTCCCCAGGGCTTCCCAGTGTATAGATGGTGGTATGGTGTAAGGTGCAGTGAAGAACGAGGACACAAGGTTGCAGTCTCTTTACCTTTTTTACTGAAGGCTTCAGCATCCACAGTCCAGAGCACTAAATCACAGGGAAAGCAGAGTCCAGCCGGTCTGAAGGCAAATCCAGAGTCCCCTTATCCAGGTGGAAATCAGTAGCCTTCCTCTAGCGCCTGGGTGTTGTAGTACCTTTCTGCTGAGCTTCTCGTAAGGTCCTCACAACTGATGTTGGTGTTCTAGATGTTATGTCTCTCTCTGTCCCTCAGATGGATAGGAACAAACCCGTATGACTGATGGCCTGAGGCTTTTTACAGGGACTCTAGCATGCCCCTGCCCCCACAAGTTGCCACCGTGCCTCCTTGGTATAGGGTGGATCAGTAACTTGGAATTAGCTGTCCTGCCGGTCTCTGGAGCAAGGCATAAAGGACTGTTGCTCCCTTGGTGTTTCGGCTACCGGATCCTGCGCCTCAGAAGGAGGCAGCCTTTGCAGGGCAGAACTCCTTCTGGTTTCCTCTCCTTTTGCTATGACTTCGTTTCTCACCCTCTACAATACAATTCACTGTTCGTGTCTCTTTCTTAGGATGCTGCCGCACGTGGGGCAGGCGCAGCTCCGTGGCCTTCTGTCTAGGCCTCTGACAGGATCCCACCCCTGTCAGGGACCATGTCTGTCAGCAACTACTCGATGTTCCTCCTTCCTCTCTGTTTGGCTTACAGGAACTGACTAACTTCCTATCCAGGCCACCAGTTTTACCTAAATTGTGAAGAGTGCCCTTATAAATAGGAGCATAGCTCCCCCTGGTGGGCTGGAGTGTGAAGTGTGTTGCATGGTTTGTGATACCTGGTAAAGAGATCTCCTTTATTGCCTTCAAACGCAACAACACTCCCCCCTAGAGGATAATGATATTACTGCAACGACCAGGACCCTGGGGCGCTGCAATACCCTATAGCCATATATAAATGAATACCCACAAAATTCAATTAACTTAAACAACGTTGTAAAGAAGAATGGGCCGGAATAGAACTATGTGAGAGACTGATAAGGTCAGACAGAAAATAATCATGATGAGTTATGGGGTGTATTTCATTTCTCACACACTGCTCAAGCATTTTAGCCTTGATTTTGGTACATAAATAATGACATGTTGTAATTTATCAATAATTCTTCATCTAAGGTTGCACTTAACTAATTTTAGGATCCATCCAAGGACCAGATGCTTTCTTTATTATGTCCTGACATACAATTCAACTGCACTCAGTTTTTCTTACAACTGTATGCACCAGATTTCACTCGCTGAGTTTTGCATAATGAATTTTCATTTACTTGTGCCAAAACTAATTTTCTGATTACATCTGATTACTTCATTACCTTCTGATTATATCATAATTGATACAATGAAGCAAAATACCATGCGAATCCTTCGCCTCACACACTGGCTGCACAATGTGATTTTCCAGATATATCTGCCTATAAGCGCCAAGTGGTCAGTAGATCAGTTAAAGGTGGTTGCCATGAGCAGAGATGGGCATTTTGTAGGCTGAGAAACATATATATATGCAACTTACCGTAAGTAAGTAATTAATTTGGAGACTTGGCTTACATTCACATGTCCAAGTCTGCGACTGGTCTGTACTTGGACTGTATAACACGTACATGTGAATGTAGTCTTGGATGGTGGACCTTCGGAGTTCTCCTCTAATACTTAACATCTTTTAACAAATAAAGCAGGAAACCTGCTTTAATATTCAGATACATATCCAGCACCTTCACATTTCTTTACAGCTAGGCAAATTTGTGGACTAGGAAAAATGTCACCTGGCCGATCCTAGAAACAGATGTAACCGAGAAATGGCAGCATACAAACCCTAAATAAAAATGCAAAATTCTGTGGCATAGCGTTTGCAATGCAGAGGTTGTGACTGCAACTGAACCCAGCCGATAGGAGAGACCAACTCGATCGCCAGTCAGGCACTGCTCTTATCTGCGTCCTCTGGACTCATATACAGTTGAAACATGTGGCTCCCTGCTCCGCCACTTACTTATGCCACTTACTCTAGTCAGTCACAAGGTGTTTTTGGCTTGAGGCCTACTAGAGGTCAGGTGTGCGACATAGCTCATTGTGGCAACGGGGTTAAGGGAGTCTCACTTTTTATATTGAATCAGGGACATTACTATTATATTGAAGAACAATATTATCATATGGAGTCAAGAAAAAAGGAATGGATTATTACTACACTCCTCAATATTAGTTGTGCAATTATGGAGATCACAGAATGGATAGACACAGTAGAGGTAAACGAATGATGAAGGAATGGAAACATTTTTCAAAACATTTCGATTTATTCAGTATTGACTATGATTGCCATTTACATTAATGAGGTTATTAATTGTTGTTTGAGGAATTTTCTGTCATGCTGAATGCACTTGAACACTCAAATCATCAAAATCCGCTACTGGCAACTCACTTTGCAATTTTTGATTAACCCCTTTCTGACCTTAGACGTACTATCCCGTCGAGGTGCCCTGGGCCTATCTGACCCTCGACGGGATAGTACGTCATATGCGATCGGCAGCGCTCACGGGGGGAGCGCCGCCGATCGCGGCCGGGTGTCAGCTGCCTATCGCAGCTGACATCCAGCACTATGTGCCAGGAGCGGTCACGGACTGCCCCCGGGACATTAACCCCCGGCACACCGCGATCAAACATGATCACGATGTGCCGGCGGTACAGGGAAGCATCGCGCAGGGAGGGGGCTCCCTGCGAGCTTCCCTGAGACCCCCGCAGCAACGTGATGTGATCGTGTTGCTGCGAGGGTCTCCTACCTCCTTCCTCGCTGCAGGCCCCGGATCCAAGATGGCCGCGGCATCCGGGTCCTGCAGGGAGGGAGGTGGCTTCACAGAGCCTGCTCAGAGCAGGCACTGTGAAGCCTGCAGTGCTGCATGTAAGATCGGTGATCTGACAGAGTGCTGTGCAAACTGTCAGATCATCAATCTGTGATGTCCCCCCCTGGGACAAAGTAAAAAAGTAAAAAAAAAAAAAATTTCCAAATGTGTAAAAAAAATTAAAAAAATATTCCTAAATAATGAAAAAAATATATAAATATTATTCCCATAAATACATTTCTTTATCTAAATAATAAAAAAAAACAATAAAAGTACACATATTTAGTATCGCCACGTCCGTAACGACCCCACCTATAAAACTGGCCCACTAGTTAACCCCTTCAGTAAACACCGTAAAAAAAATTAAAAAAAACGAGGCAAAAAACAACGCTTTATTATCATACCACCGAACAAAAAGTGGAATAACACATGATCAAAAAGACAGATATAAATAACCATGATACCGCTGAAAATGTCATCTTGTCCCGCAAAAAACGAGCCGCCATACAGCATCATCAGCGAAAAAATAAAAAAGTTATAGTCCTGAGAATAAAGCGATGCAAAAATAATTATTTTTTCTATAAAATAGTTTTTATCGTATAAAAGCATCAAAACATAAAAAAATGATATAAATGAGGTATCGCTGTAATCGTACTGACCCGAAGAATAAAACTGCTTTATCAATTTTACCAAACGCGGAACGGTATAAACGCCTCCCCCAAAAGAAATTCATGAATAGCTGGTTTTTGGTCATTCTGCCTCACAAAAATCGTAATAAAAAGCGATCAAAAAATGTCACATGCCCAAAAATGTTACCAATAAAAACATCAACTTGTCCCGCAAAAAACAAGACCTCACATGACTCTGTGGACCAAAATATGGAAAAATTATAGCTCTCAAAATGTGGTAACGCAAACAATATTTTTTGCAATAAAAAGCGTCTTTCAGTGTGTGACGGCTGCCAATCATAAAAATCCGCTAAAAAACCCGGTATAAAAGTAAATCAAACCCCCCTTCATCACCCCCTTAGTTAGGGAAAAATTAAAAAAAATGTATTTATTTCCATTTTCCCATTAGGGCTAGGGCTAGGGTTAGGGCTAGGGTTAGGGCTAGGGCTAGGGTTAGGGCTAGGGCTAGGGTTGGGGCTACAGTTAGGGTTGGGGCTAAAGTTACGGTTAGGGTTTAGATTACATTTACAGTTGGGAATAGGGTTGGGATTAGGGTTAGGGGTGTGTCAGGGTTAGAGGTGTGGTTAGGGTTACTGTTGGGATTAGGGTTAGCGGTGTGTTTGGATTAGGGTTTCAGTTATAATTGGGGGGTTTCCACTGTTTAGGCACATCAGGGGCTCTCCAAACGCGACATGGCGTCCGATCTCAATTCCAGCCAATTCTGCGTTGAAAAAGTAAAACAGTGCTCCTTCCCTTCCGAGCTCTCCCGTGTGCCCAAACAGGGGTTTACCCCAACATATGGGGTATCAGCGTACTCAGGACAAATAGGCCAAGATGGCCGCGGATCCGGGTCCTGCAGGGAGGGAGGTGGCTTCACAGAGCCTGCTCAGAGCAGGCACTGTGAAGCAGCCTGCACTCCTATCAGATCGGTGATCTGACAGAGTGCTGTGCAAACTGTCAGATCACCGATCTGTGATGTCCCCCCCTGGGACAAAGTAAAAAAGTTAAAAAAAAATTTTTCAAATGTGTAAAAAAATAAAAATAAAAAAATATTCCAAAATAATGAAAAAAAAAAAAATAATATTATTCCCATATATACATTTCTTTATCTAAATAAAAAAAACAAAACAATAAAAGTACACTTATTTAGTATCGCCGCATCCGTAACGGCCCGACCTATAAAACTGGCCCACTAGTTAACCCCTTCAGTAAACACCATAAGAAAAAAAAACAAAAAACGAGGCAAAAAACAACGCTTTATTATCATACCGCCGATCAAAAAGATGGATATAAAAAACCATGGTACCGCTGAAAGCGTCATCTTGTCCCGCAAAAAACGAGCCGCCATACAGCATCATCAGCAAAAACATAAAAAAGTTATAGTCCTGAGAATAAAGCGATGCAAAAATAATTATTTTTTCCGTAAAATAGTTTTTATCGTATAAAAGCGCCAAAACATAAAAAAATGATATAAATGAGGTGTCGCTGTAATCGTACTGACCCGAAGAATAAAACTGCTTTATCAATTTTACCAAACACGGAACGGTATAAACGCCTCCCCCAAAAGAAATTCATGAATAGCTGTTTTTTGGTCACTCTTCCTCACAAAAATCGGAATAAAAAGCGATCAAAAAATGTCACGTGCCTGAAAATGTTACCAATAAAATCGTCAACTCGTCCCGCAAAAAACAAGACCTCACATGACTCTGTGGACCAAAATATGGAAAAATTATAGCTCTCAAAATGTGGTAACGCAAACAATATTTTTTGCAATAAAAAGCGTCTTTCAGTGTGTGACAGCTGCCAATCATAAAAATCCGCTAAAAAACCCGGTATAAAAGTAAATCAAACCCCCCTTCATCACCCCCTTAGTTAGGGAAAAATTAAAAAAAATGTATTTATTTCCATTTTCCCATTAGGGCTAGGGTTAGGGCTAGGGTTAGGGCTAGGGTTAGGGTTAGGGCTAGGGCTAGGGTTAGGGCTAGGGCTAGGGTTGGGGCAACAGTTAGGGTTGGGGCTAAAGTTACGGTTAGGGTTTAGATTACATTTACAGTTGGGAATAGGGTTGGGATTAGGGTTAGGGGTGTGTCAGGGTTAGAGGTGTGGTTAGGGTTACTGTTGGGATTAGGGTTAGCGGTGTGTTTGGATTAGGGTTTCAGTTATAATTGGGGGGTTTCCACTGTTTAGGCACATCAGGGGCTCTCCAAACGCGACATGGCGTCCGATCTCAATTCCAGCCAATTCTGCGTTGAAAAAGTAAAACAGTGCTCCTTCCCTTCCGAGCTCTCCCGTGTGCCCAAACAGGGGTTTACCCCAACATATGGGGTATCAGCGTACTCAGGACAAATAGGACAACAACTTTTGGGGTCCAATTTCTCCTGTTACCCTTGGGAAAATACAAAACTGGGGGCTAAAAAATAATTTTTGTGGGAAAAAAAAAATTTTTTGTTTTCACGGCTCTGCATTATAAACTGTAGTGAAACACTTAGGGGTTCAAAGTTCTCACAACACATCTAGATGAGTTCCCTGGAGGGTCTAGTTTCCAATATGGGGTCACTTGTGGGGGGTTTCTACTGTTTAGGTACATTAGGGGCTCTGCAAACGCAATTGGACACCTTCAGACCATTCCATCTAAGTCTGCATTCCAAATGGCGCTCCTTCCCTTACGAGCCCTCCCATGCGGCCAAACAGTGGTTCCCCCTCAAATATGGGGTATCAGCATACTCAGGACAAATTGAACAACAAATTTTGGGGTCCAATTTCTCCTGTTACCCTCGGGAAAATACAAAACTGGGGGCTAAAAAATAATTTTTTGGGGAAAGTTTTTTTTTTTATTTTCACGGCTCTGCGTTACAAAATGTAGTGAAACACTTGGGGGTTCAAAGCTCTCACAACACATCTAGATGAGTTCCTTAGGGGGTCTAGTTTCCAAAATGGTGTCACTTGTGGGGGGTTTCTACTGTTTAGGTACATTAGGGGCTCTGCAAACGCAATGTGACACCTGCAAACCATTCCATCTAAGTCTGCATTCCAAATGGAGCTCCTTCCCTTCCGAGCCCTCCCATGCGCCCAAACAGTGGTTCCCCCCCACATATGGGGTATCAGCGCACTCAGGACAAATTGGACAACAAATTTTGGGGTCCAATTTCTCCTGTTACCCTCGGAAAAATACAAAACGGGGGGCTAAAAAATAATTTTTGTGGGAAAAAATTGTTGTTTTATTTTTACGGCTCTGCATTATAAACTTCTGTGAAGCCCTTGGTGGGTCAAAGCGCTCACCACACATCTAGATAAGTTCCTTAGGGGGTCTACTTTCCAAAATGGTGTCACTTGTGGGGGGTTTCTACTGTTTAGGTACATTAGGGGCTCTGCAAACGCAATGTGACACCTGCAAACCATTCCATCTAAGTCTGCATTCCAAATGGAGCTCCTTCCCTTCCGAGCCCTCCCATGCGCCCAAACAGTGGTTCCCCCCCACATATGGGGTATCAGCGCACTCAGGACAAATTGTACAACAAATTTTGGGGTCCAATTTCTCCTGTTACCCTCGGGAAAATACAAAACTGGGGGCTAAAAAATAATTTTTGTGGGAAAAAATGTTTGTTTTATTTTTACGGCTCTGCATTATAAACTTCTGTGAAGCCCTTGGTGGGTCAAAGCGCTCAAAACACATCTAGATAATTTCCTTAGTGGGTCTACTTTCCAAAATGGTGTCACTTGTGGGGGGTTTCAATGTTTAGGCACATCAGTGGCTCTCCAAACGCAACATGGTGTCCCATCTCAATTCCTGTCAATTTTGCATTGAAAAGTCAAACGGCGCTCCTTCCCTTCCGAGCTCTCCCTTTCACCCAAACAGTGGTTTACCCCCACATATGGGGTATCAGCGTACTCAGGACAAATTGTACAACAACTTTTGGGGTCCAATTTCTTCTCTTACCCTTGGGAAAATAAAAAATTGGGGGCGAAAAGATAATTTTTGTGAAAAAATATGATTTTTTATTTTTACGGTTCTGCATTATAAACTTCTGTGAAGCACTTGGTGGGTCAAAGTGCTCACCACACCTCTAGATAAGTTCCTTAGGGGGTCTACTTTCCAAAATGGTGTCACTTGTGGGGGGTTTCAATGTTTAGGCACATCAGTGGCTCTCCAAACGCAACATGGTGTCCCTTCTCAATTCCTGTCAATTTTGCATTGAAAAGTCAAACGGCGCTCCTTCCCTTCCGAGCTCTCCCATTTGCCCAAACAGTGGGGAATCAGCGTACTCAGGACAAATTGTACAACAACATTTGGGGTCCATTTTTTCCTGTTACCCTTGGTAAAATAAAACAAATTGGATCTGAAGTAAATTTTTTTTGAAAAAAAGTTAAATGTTCATTTTTATTTAAACATTCCAAAAATTCCTGTAAAGCACCAGAAGGGTTAATAAACTTCTTGAATATCGTTTTGAGCACCTTGAGGGGTGCAGTTTTTAGAATGGTGTCACACTTGGGTATTTTCTATCATATAGACCCCTCAAAATGACTTCAAATGAGATGTGGTCCCTAAAAAAAAATGGTGTTGTAAAAATGAGAAATGGCTGGTCAAATTTTAACCCTTATAACTCCCTAACAAAAAAAAATTTGGTTCCAAAATTATGCTGATGTAAAGTAAACATGTGGGAAATGTTACTTATTAAGTATTTTGTGTGACATATCTCTTTGATTTAATTGCATAAAAATTCAAAGTTGGAAAATTGCGAAATTTTCATAATTTTCGCCAAAATTCCGTTTTTTTCACAAACAAACGCAGGTACTATCAAAGAATTTTTACCACTATCATGAAGTACAATATGTCCCGAGAAAATATTGTCAGAATCACTGGGATCCGTTGAAGCATTCCAGAGTTATAACCTCATAAAGGGACAGTGGTCAAAATTGTAAAAATTGGCCTGGTCATTAACGTGCAAACCACCCTTGGGGGTAAAGGGGTTAATGGCATCGGATATGTGTTAGCACAATTTAGGCCATTAGGGCTACTCACAGTAGCAAGAGCAACATGCAGCCTAGTGTTGTCGTGTTGAAAAATGGCTCATGGGACACACTGAAGAAATTTTCGGACAACTAGTTCCATATAGCTGTAATAAAAACTAGATGGGTCCGGCTACTGTACATTTTGCCAACCCATACCATAATCCTGTAAGGAGGATCGGTGTGATGTTCCTTTGTGAATCTCCTGTAATCATTGTGTCCAAGATAAAAGCTGCCTCCATTCCATTCTCCATTACCATCTTGCTCTGAACAATTACAGTCTTTAAGAATGGTGACATGAAGTCAATGGAACGCCTGTAGCTGGTGTAACATGTCAGGGGCAATGAAGTGCAGCATGGCAGTGACATAAATGGAAACACTCCATATAAATGATATGTGGGGATTTTATTTTCAACCAAAACGCAGCAAACAATAAAGTAACAGAAAAACAATAAAGACTTTCCCGGCTAGGTGTTAACTAATACACCATACCGCTGACTCACACTACCAGGATTGTTTGCAGGGTTTGGGTCTCCAGGAACTTAGTGTTTAGCATATTTAACCGCCATGCACATCCTTCTCAGAAATATACCATATCAGTCCGGAGTCTTTTCCTTCAGCCTTTTCGGTACCTATAATGAGATGACCTCTCCCAGTTGAGCTGGCTAAGTCCGTACTGGAGCAACAGTCGGAATAATGAGTCCCACTTACAAATCCTCCTCATCACTCCAATAAATACTGGCCTGGAACTATCAAGAATAAAACGGCTCAGCACCTAAGCTGCTGCACCAACTAGTACTACCCAGCTTTTACTATCACGCCCAGCTTAACTTTCTGGGAGAGATATACACTCAATCAGTTTCCTCCCTGTTGGCCACCTACATATCCCCCCCCTTTTATCTAGACCAGAGGTCTGGGCATTTTGAGTCATCAAACAATGAATTCTGTGATTTCCCTAGACTATGTTCTATGAAGAAATTAAACTTCTGCAGCGAGAGAAACCACATTGTCATCCTAGCATGTTTTTCCTTATTATGTTTCATCCACGGCAGGAGGGCATGATCTGACATAAGCTTAAATCTCCTACCCAAGAGGTAATACTTCAAAGATTCTAGTGTCCACTTTACAGCTAAGCATTCACGCTCTATGATGAGAAAAGCTCTAAGCACGAAAGCTGAACCAATGAGAGAGTGACAGGGAATGAAATATAAAAGTCAATTTTTATTAAGTAAAAAAAAAAAGTATATACTGTATGTGCACAATTCAAGCTGCACATGACAAGGCAAGCCAAATCATGATAATATATCACAGGGGACGAAGGACTGCGTGTCTGAAACGCGCGTCGTGGTGCACATCATCTTGCTGCTGGCAGCCTGGGAACATTCCCTTCATTCATTGTAAGTAACTGGCATCCCTATAGCATTTGCACATAGCACTTTGTATTGGATTGTCTTCTTTATTTGCATATTACACAAAATGATCCCTTGGTGGCATTTAGGTTACTGCACTTAGCACTTTATTCTGATATATTTCTATCATGATTTATTATATATATTTTTTATGATTTTTGTCTGGGAATTTTTTTGGGAGTTTTTTCTGTGCTAACATCGCATAGGTATATGCCATTTAGTACACACTAGTTTTTCACCCTTAGTGTGCAGATGCCAGAGATTGCCATTTTTAATCTGTGATATGTTATCATGATTTGGCTTGCCTTGTCATGTGCAGCTTGAATTGTGCATATATATACTTTTTTTTGGATAATATTTATTTATTTTTTAATATATTTTAATTGTTGTCACTATTGCTACTAAATAAAAATTGACTTTTATATTTCATTCCCTGTCACTCTCTCATTGGTTCAGCTTTCGTGTTTAGAGCTTTTCTCGTCCCTCTAGTGGGTTTCCACTATACTTGTGGCACTGATGGTGACCCTTTGTTCATATTGAAAAAATACATATTATTTTTAATTTGTCACATATATTATTGAGGTGTCACTACTGTGTCTTTTTACGCTCTATTATGGCATAGTTTTTTTCCACTAGAGTCAACCTCCATGCTGAAATATAGTACTGGGTGTAATTGTCCATTTTTTGTAGCTTGAGACAAGATGGCTCCTAACCCTGTATCCGATGCATCTGTTTAAACCAAGAACTCCTTTTTAAAATCCAGTGTATTACAGTGTATTTACACCGGCGATGTGCTGCTGAGAACAAAGATTTTTATTCCGGCATAAACAATCCAATCACCCAATGAATATGCTGCATTTTGCTTGTTTGGTAAAATACACCCCATAGTCCTCCATATATTATAATGTGCACCACAGTCCTCCATATTGTAAAATGTATAATACACTCCTCATAATCCTCCATATAGTATTATACACTTCCCATAGTCCTCCATATAGTATAATACACTCCTCATAGTCCTCCATATATTAAAATATACTCCTCAGTCCTCCATATAGCATAATACACTCCTCACCGTGCTCCATAAAGTATAATGCACCTCCATAGTCATCCATGTAGTACAATTCACTTCCCATAGTATAATGCACCCCATAGTTCTTCATATAGTATAACGTATTCCCCATAGTCCTCAATACAGTATAATGCAGCCCACATATAGTATAATGCAGCCACCACCCCACAGAGTATAATACAGCCACCCCACAGAGTATAATGCAGCCCCCCACAGAGTATAATGTAACCTCCCTATAGAATATAATGCAGCCCCCCACAGTAGTATACAGCAGAGCCCACAGTAGTATACAGCACTGCCCACAGTAGTATATAACACAGCCCACAGTAGTATACAGCACTGCCCACTGTAGTATACAGCAGAGCCCACAGTAGTATACAGCATAGCCCACAGTAGTATACAGCAGAGCCCACAGTAGTATACAGCACTGCCCACAGTAGTATACAGCACTGCCCACAGTAGTATACAGCAGAGCCCACAATAGTATACAGCAGAGCCCACAGTAGTATACAGCAGAGCACACAGGAGTATACAGCAGAGCACACAGGAGTATACAGCACAGCTCACATCCCCCCTTCCCTCCCCGCCTCTCTCCTCCCGAGAAAGGCCGCACAGTCCAGTAAAAAAAAACAAAAAACCACAAGCTCCTTACCTCTCCCCGGCTGAGCGTGCGCTGCTCCCTGCTCCTGTGTCGGCGGCTGCCGCCGCACTGCCTGGGTCACAGTGAGTGCGCTCACACCCGCTGTGTCAGAGGCAGAGCGGGGAATGATGGGAGAGGGAGTGTCAGGTGACGTTCTCCTCCATCATTGCTTTGAACTGTACCGGCAGACGCCGGTATAGTTCAATGCGGCAGGGGAGTCGGCGCTGCCTCACAGGGGCCCCATAGCGGCTGCGTGACTTGCCGCTAGCTGGGCGCCCCTGGGAGAGTGGGGGCCCCAGGCAGCTGCCTGGTCTGCCTGCCCCTAATGCCGGCCCTGCACACAACACTGACTTGAAGGGGTATTCCATCTTCAAGATCCTATCCCAATAAGTAATGATAGCATTAGCAAATACCTCCAATTAGAAATGTAGTATAGTTTTTTGATTTGTTGTGTCTCCTTCCTCATGTTCAGGCATTGCAGGACATTAGTTATCCATGGTTATAACCGCTGATATAGTGACAGTTAGCGACTGCTAGTGTCTCTGTAATTAATGTGGGCTTGCACGCATCTTTCCAGGCACATGACAGCCGATTTAATCACCTATCATGTGCCTCTAACGGCCAACGGTGAAATGGAGCTCCGTCCACAGCTGTTAACCTATTAATTTTGCTGTCTATCTGTCATGGGGATAGCGCAGCAGAGAGGAATCTGACTACACATGCATCTGCACTGGATGGATCTGCTTTGCCTTCCAGTTAGCAGTGCAGATTTCCCTTGTTCTGGTGTTGAAAGGGTTACGCAGTGTAGATCTCCCTTGCTCTGTTGTTGCAAGAGTTAAACAGTTATGTTTGTCTCCTAGAGCTCGCTGTCCTGAGTTATGTCAGCTGTTCTGAGTTTGCCAATCCCCTCTGGTATAAATGCTCATCTATTAGCTTGAGTAGTTGTTAGTGGTTTGGAGCTAGAGGCATGACATTTGAGAAAGGCAATCGCCTATGAGTAGTCTCTGGAGATACTTGTTTGGATGTTTGCCCGAGTGTTTTTTTACTTTTCTCTCCTATTTGGTTTGCCTCACCTAATTCTCCTCCTTTCCCCTTTCTGTAGTCTGGGAGCGCGTTGGGTGAATGCTGTTTCTTTTATCCCTGTCTGTTCAGGACTAGTGTGTGAGCTGCCCTATGCACTAGTCAGGGTGATTCTCAGAGTAAGACAGGAATAGGAACAGGATAGTCGAATGGGGTGAAAGATCCCATCTAGTGACACTAGGGAGCAAATGTTAGGGGTGCCCCCCTTTAATCTTTTCCTAGTGGCAGAGCTCCCCTTCCCTTCAGTCTTGTCATGGGCAATCTTGCTTCTGGCAGAAGCGTGACATTACCATTGGCCTCACCTTATTTGGGTCTACAATGAACTGTATGGCTGCTCTGGTGAAGCAGTTGTAAAATCTATGCCTAAAGGTGGAAAATCTGCATTCTGCGACCTTGTAGCACCCACCCCTGACCCGGGTTTAGCAGTCGCTTATCCCAGGCTACTCCAGTCTGAGCCTAGACTGGCCTTATAGGTTTTTAAAGGTCGGTACGAGTTTGTGGTTTTTAGGGAGGCCTGCAAACTGTACTATAGGCTGCAACCATATTTCTAGGGTACTGAGGAGCAGCGGGCGGGGATAATCATCTCTCTTCTCCAGGGGAACTCCCAAGCCTGGGCATTTTCCCTTCCATCCGGTTCTCAGTCACTCCAAACTGTGAGGAATTTTTTAGTTCTCTAGGACTCATTTATGATGATCCCGACCATGTTGCCCTGGCTGAATCCAAATTACATAAGCTTCAGCCGGGAGACCGGCCAGCTGAGGATTTCTGCTCTGAGTTCCACACATGGTTCATGGACACCAGGTGGAATGATCCCGCTCTCCAGAGCCATTTTTATCAAGGTCTTTCTGAGAGAGTAAAATATGCTTTTGCCCTGTATGAAATATTCAGCAGAGAGAAAAACATTAACACTCAAACTGCAATGAAAGAGAAATACAATTTATTTAATGTACTCAAATGAAAAACCAGAAAACATCCAAAGTTTCTGCCATATAAAGTCGCCTTTTTCATGGCTTATCTGTACAAACAATAGACAAAACATGACAAAAAATAATGGTCATTTGTATAGATAATTATGTACAATTTTTATGTATCAAATAGGAATGGGAACACAAAAAAAACACTTTATGCAAATTTCATGTCTCAAAAATATTCAAAAGGACGGCCGTCCAATATAATTAGATATACGTAAGATAATTCATTCATAGTAATCCACGACCGGATTACAAATGAGAGGCATCTAATATGTGGCTGTGAGATATTATTCAGTACATAGAGAAAAGGTTCAGAGAAGCATGACGATTTACTAAAAAGTCAAAAGAAAAAAATTCACTCAAAAAGGTATTATGATGGATAAGAAATAAAGGTCCAAGGATGAACACGCAAGTCCAGAAATAATTAAAGAAAATAAAATAAAAGGAAAAATGAATATACAAGTAGTGAAAATCTCCCCACAAAAGAGAATGTTTTTAGAAGGAAAAACAAAAGTAAGTAAAGTAATAAATGTCCACTTGGAAGGGAAAAGAGGCCTTGTAATGTTACCTGTATATGTGTAGGGGTCCAAACGTGCAGCCATGCGGTGCTTGTCACGCCGTAGTGGTATCTGGTAACAGAGTGGCATCTTAGGCTATGTGCACACGTATTTTTGAGGTCTGCGGATTTTTTCGCAGCGGATTTGAGAAATCCGCAGGTAAAAGGCATTCCTTTTTACCTGTGGATTTACTGCGGATTTACTGCGGATTTTAAATGTGGATTTTATGTGGATTTTGTGCGGCTTCCACCTGAGGTTTTACACCTGCAGATTCCTATTGTGGAGCAGGTGTAAACCGCTGCGGAATCCGCACAAACAATTGACATGCTGCGGAATGTAAACCGCTGCATTTCCGCGCGTTTTTTTCCGCAGCATGGGCACAGCAGTTTCTGTTTTCCATAGGTTTACATGGTACTGTAAACTCATGGAAAACTGCTGCGGACCCACAGCAAAATCCGCAACGTGTGCACATAGCCTTATATGGCATGTGGGCGCGATTAAGGGCAACGTCCTGTGACGCTAGTGATGGACTTTGGAATTGATTAGTGCGCATGTCTGGATCCGAGCACTGATAGAAAAGGCGGAAAACGGCACTGTCCTGCGCAATGAGAAGTCCCCTGAAATAAGAAAAGTGCGCATGCGCAAATGCTGTGTGCAAACGGAAAATGCCGTAATAAGCGCTAACAGGTAGAAGCAGGAGCAGACGAGAGGAAAAGAGTTCATGAGCAATATGAGAACTAAAGAAATCTTGTAGATTGTGAGCCCTCGCGGGCAGGGTCCTCTCTCCTCCTGTACCAGTCGTGACTTGTATCGTTTACGATTACTGTACTTGTTTTTATTATGTAAAGCGCCATAGAATAAATGGCGCTATAATAATAAATAATAATAATAATAATAAATAGAAGATGAAAGGAAACAAAAAAAAGAAGGGGACATAGGTGAAGAATTAAGGAAGAAAACGGGGAAAGTGGGAAAAAATGGGGGAGGTGGGAAAAGGGGTGGATATGGAAAAACAAGGGACAAGTGGAAAGGAGAGGGAGGGACCAGTCTAACACAAAAAACACATAGAAAAGAGGAAAATGGATGCAAAGGAAAAAGGATAGAAAGTAAACAGATGAATAAGGACAGACAGTAGGGACTTGATAAAACTAAGAAAAGGACCATATGGTATATAGGGATCTATATCTGGAGTTTTTTTTAGGAAATTTAGGAAAAAATAAAAAATAAATGATTAGTAGGCAAACACAGGTATGATTCCAATTCTATTAAATAACTGTAACAACCCTGCTGGCATCGCTGCATGGCCTCCCATCCTCCACCTGCATTACACTCAAACTTTTTCTGGGCCTTGTGACTTCTCTGTGCTGCCAGCTCCATGCTGTGTGCCTCATGTCTGCTGTTTGCTCTGCGCATGCTCTGTCTGGCTCCATGCTGTGTGCCTCATGTCTGCTGTTTGCTCTGCGCATGCTCTGTCTGTTTGCATAGGGGGCAGCGCCGGCAACTCCTGTGTCTTATTGAGACTGTGTGCACCTTGCTAAGTTGTCCCCGGCCAATTGCCATGAGGCTTTCTGCATTTAAGACTTCCCCACCCATTGGCGGGGGCCTGTGCAACTTACTCCCTCAGTCAGTTCTTAGCTGCTGAGGTGCCAGGTCCTGTCTCTGTTACTCTTATGTCCATCACCCAGGGGGGCGTTGTACCCTGGTCTGTGTCCTGTGTTTGCCATCCAGTGGGGCCTCGTACCCTGGCCTATGTCCGCCACCCAGAGGGGCGTCGTACCCTGGCTTGAGTCCACGTCTCTGTGCCTTGTCCTGTTCCTGACTTTGTCTTAGCCTAGTCCTGTTCCTGTGTCCATTTATATCCCTGCCTTGGTTTCCTTTCCCTGCTGTGCGCACTCTGTGTCTTGCTTTGCTCTGCTTTTGGCTCTGCTCTCTGTGACCTTGCTTTGCTCCTTGCTTTGCATTCTGTGACCTTGCTCTGCTCTCTGTGGTTTTGCTCTGGGCTCTGCACTCTGACTTTGCTTTGCTCTGCTCTCAGCTCTGCACTCTGTGTCTTGCTCTGCACTCAGCTCTGCACTCTGACTTTGTTCTGCTCTCAGCTCTGCTCACTGGGGGTCTGCCTACACCTGCACCCAGGGTCCCCCAGCTCTGCCCCTGGTAAGCTCTGTCTTTTTTTTTACTATTCTTTCTATGGTGTTACTAATAGGAAAGACGTATCTATAATGGCATTCTTACCATAGCAATGGATCTCTTTGCACTGACACTTTAGCTAATGATCCTTGTATTTAATTATTTATATGGGCATGTGCAATGGTGATTTTCTGGGCGTTTCCTGCTTCTACCCTGTATTTGTATTTTGTGTAATGTTCTTGGTGTTACTTTTTGGTTCATATATTTAGTATTGTCTCTATTAATAAAATTACTTTTATACCTAGTTACTCCGGTGCCTCCTTTCTTTAAGATGGTAAACAACATAAGGAGAGGGACAACAACAAGACAGACAGAAAAAAGGGAAAATAGAACTCAACACTGTCCCTGCTGAAAAGCACCACAGCTGAGGATACGGCACCAAGACCACGAACTCCATGAACACAGCAGAAGCACCACTGCAACCAGAGAGCTCTTTACTCCAGGCTTGGTCAACATAGATTACTCTATCACTGACAGTCAGCTGATGGGTCATGTGACTTTTTTAAGAATGGTGGAAGTGGTCACCACACACATCAGCTGACTAGCAACAAAGCAGCTGCCAGCAAGGAAACAGACCTTATCCCTTGCAGGCCTTAAAGGAAAAAAGCTACATTTAAATTGCCTTGCGCAGGCGTGTACTATGGAGGACAGAGAATGAACTTCAATCCAATATTGCGGCCAGCATGCAGCCAGCGGGAAAGGAAAGGGTGAATCAAACACCATATGACCGAAAACCGGTCCCGCCAAATTCAGGTGATGGCATTTTAAAATAATCCATAAAGTGAATTAAGAAGAAAGTATTGCAATAAATAATAGAAATAATTCTCCCTAAATGCTTTTTTAAAATATTATCACTATAACAAAGAGGCTACTATAGTATTTTTGTTTCCAATTTATTTAGGTTATATTACTTTAGCATCATTATGCAGTCGGCTGTGACAAAATAATGAAAATTATTGCTGATCAGCAGTTTTGATATTTTGCCATTTCCCCCTATATAAGGTGAAAAGGATAACGAATATTTCTAATTGACTAATTAAACTTTAGTGTCTGTGACATCTTGAATCCTTCCACATCAATATCCAAGTTTTGTTTGTCAGACTCTTGTGGCTTATGGAGTTTTGACGACTTGTCAGACTTTCACAAGGACTTACACATGAGAGTCAGAGTATCATCATACCCCTTACGACAGGTGCGGACGACTGTATGTTCTCTCATCTGATAGAATCCTGCTTATTATGCAAATTACACTCTGATCCACAGTGTTTAATCTGATTCTACCTTTATTTGGTTGTACTATGCTAATTTATGCATTTGGATTTAGGTAACTTGCCTTTTTGGAAGTGCATTTGAACAGCAAGGTTGATTGCTGTTGAGGGGAACTAGACAAAAAAAAAAAAAATCTATAAATCTTCAGCAGAGCGAGTGTGAGCGAGCTGAGTGTGGCCTGAGCGTAAGTGTGGACGGCGGTAAGTGTGACTTGTGATTCAGTGACTTTGGAGTCAGGGAGTTTCCAAGGGAGGAATTACTGAATTGCTGTCTGATTTTTATTAATACTTTGTATTTATTTTTATTTTTTTAATTGAACTGTTCTGTCTGGTGCAATCCCCATTAGGAAATGTGCTCCACGATTGTTAATGCCATCCAGTGCACATCTTGCCACATGTATGCAGTCCTTGAGCAGCCGATCGAGGGTGCATACTGCTGTGCGAGATGTGAGCACGTTGTGCATTTGGAAACCCAGATTCTGGATCTAAATGTGCAGCTGGCAACACTGAGATCCATAGACAATATGGAGAGGAGTCTTCTGCTCACGGAGCAGACGCTCAATGGGACAGATGAGGGGGGGGATGGTGGGATGGAGCTGCAGGACAATGAAGTAGCAAGCTGGGTGACAGTTAGGAAGCGGGGTAGAGGGAAGAGTGCCAGGGAGGCTAGTCCTGATCTGGAACACCCCAATAAGTTTGCTAAGTTGGCAGATGAGGGGGGTGACAGTACAGGGGTAGCACTGCTGCAGCCAGGCATGTCCTCTGAAAGCCGGAGGAGTGACTGCTCCAGTAAGGAGGGAAATAGGAGAGCAAGGCAGGCCAGACAGGTGCTGGTAGTGGGGGACTCAATTATTAGGGGAACAGATAGGGCAATCTGTCACAAAGACAGGGATCGTCGAACGGTGTGCTGCCTACCTGGCGCTCGAGTCCGACACATCGCTGATCGGGTGGACAGATTATTGGGAGGGGCTGGTGAGGACCCAGCGGTCATGGTGCACATTGGCACTAATGACAAAGTTAGAGGTAGGTGGAAGGTCCTTAAAGATGATTTCAGGGAATTAGGCTGCAAGCTGAAAGCAAGGACCTCCAACGTGGTATTTTCCGAAATACTGCCGGTACCACGTGCCACGCCAGAGAGGCAACGGGAGATTAGGGAGGTTAATAAGTGGCTCAAGAATTGGTGTAGGAAAGAGGGGTTTGGGTTCCTGCAGAACTGGGCCGACTTCTCAGTTGGCTACAGGCTCTACGCTAGGGACGGGCTGCACCTCAATGGGGAGGGTGCAGCTGTGCTGGGGGAGAGAATGGCTAGAAGGTTGGAGGAGTGTTTAAACTAGGAATTGGGGGGGAGGGTATTCATTTTATAGGAGGGGAAGATAGTGCAGACAGAGACCTGGGCACAAATAAGGAAGTTGGGGGTGGCGGTGGCATGGGGGGTGGGGTCAGAACAGTTAATAATTTAAGAAATAGAAGTACAGAGAGGAACATAAAGTGCATGTATACTAATGCCAGAAGCCTCGCCAACAAAATGGACGAATTAGAACTAATGTTGTTGGAGCATAATTATGACATGGTGGGGATATCTGAAACGTGGCTGGATGAGAGCCATGACTGGGCTGTTAACTTGCAGGGCTATAGCCTGTTCAGAAATGACCGTACAGATAAGCGAGGAGATGGGGTGTGTCTATATGTAAAATCATCCTTAAAACCCATCCTGCGCGATAATATAGGTGAATTTAATGAAAATGTAGAATCCCTGTGGGTGGAGATAAGGGGAGGGGGAAAAAATAATAAATTACTGATAGGGGTTTGTTATAAATCTCCAAAAATAATGGAAGCAATGGAGAATATCTTCGTAAAGCAAATAGATGAAGCTGCGACTCAAGGAGAAGTCATTATTATGGGGGACTTCAACTACCCTGAAATAGATTGGGGAACAGAAACCTGCAGTTCCAGCAAAGGTAATCGGTTTTTGACAATTATGAGAGACAATTACCTTTCACAACTGGTTCAGGACCCAACAAGAAGGGGGGCACTGCTAGACCTAATATTAACCAACAGGCCAGACCGCATATCAAATATAAGGGTTGGGGGTCACTTGGGAAATAGCGATCACAAAATAATAAGTTTTCATGTATCCTTTAAAAAGATGTGTAGTAGAGGGGTTACAAGGACACTAAACTTCAGGAGGGCAAATTTCCAACGGATGAGAGAGGATCTTGGTGCAATTAACTGGGACGATATCCTGAGACACAAAAATACACAAAGAAAATGGGAGACGTTTATTAGCATCCTGGATAGGACCTGTGCACAGTATATACCGTATGGGAATAAACATACTAGAAATAGGAGGAAACCAATATGGCTAAATAGAGTTGTAAGGGGCGCAATAAGTGACAAAAAGAAAGCATTTAGAGAATTAAAGGAAGTAGGTAGTGAGGAGGCATTAAATAATACAGAAAATTAAATAAATTCTGTAAAAAGCAAATCAAGGCAGCAAAGATTGAGACAGAGAGACTCATTGCCAGAGAGAGTAAAAATAATCCTAAAATATTCTTTAACTACATAAATAGTAAGAAACTAAAAAATGATAGTGTTGGCCCCCTTAAAAATAGTCTGGGTGAGATGGTGGATGAGGATGAGGAAAAAGCCAATATGCTAAATGACTTTTTTTCATCAGTATTTACACAAGAAAATCCCATGGCAGACAAAATGTCTACTGATAATAATTCCCAATTAAATGTCACCTGCTTAACCCAGCAGGAAGTGCGGCGGCGTCTAAACATCACTAAAATTGACAAATCTCCGGGCCCGGATGGGATACACCCTCGAGTACTGCAGGAATTAAGTACAGTCATTGATAGACCATTATTTTTAATCTTTAAAGACTCCATAATAACAGGGTCTGTGCCACAGGACTGGCGTATAGCAAATGTGGTGCCAATATTCAAAAAGGGAACAAAAACTGAACTCGGAAATTATAGGCCAATAAGCTTAACCTCTACTGTGGGTAAAATCCTGGAGGGCATTCTAAGGGATGCTATACTGGAGTATCTGAAGAGGAATAACCTCATGACCCAGTATCAGCACGGGTTTACTAGGGACCGTTCATGTCAGACTAATTTGATCAGTTTCTATGAAGAGGTAAGTTCCGGATTGGACCAAGGGAACCCAGTGGATGTAGTGTATATGGACTTTTCAAAAGCTTTTGATACGGTGCCACACAAAAGGTTGATACATAAAATGAGAATAATGGGGATAGGGGAAAATATGTGTAAGTGGGTTGAGAGCTGGCTCAGGGATAGGAAACAAAGGGTGATTATTAATGGAGCACACTCGGACTGGGTAGCGGTTAGCAGTGGGGTACCACAGGGGTCAGTATTGGGCCCTCTACTTTTTAACATATTTATTAATGACCTTGTAGGGGGCATTCAGAGTAGAATTTCAATATTTGCAGATGACACTAAACTCTGCAGGGTAATCAATATAGAGGAGGACAATTTTATATTACAGGATGATTTATGTAAACTAGAAGCTTGGGCTGATAAATGGCAAATGAGCTTTAATGGGGATAAATGTAAGGTCATGCACTTGGGTAGAAGTAATAAGATGTATAATTATGTGCTTAATTCTAAAACTCTGGGCAAAACCGTCAATGAAAAAGACCTGGGTGTATGGGTGGATGACAAACTTAAATTCAGTGGCCAGTGTCAGGCAGCGGCTACAAAGGCAAATAAAATAATGGGATGCATTAAAAGAGGCATAGATGCTCATGAGGAGAACATAATTTTACCTCTATACAAGTCACTAGTTCGATCACACTTAGAATACTGTGCAGAGTTCTGGTCTCCGGTGTTTAAGAAAGACATAGCTGAACTGGAGCGGGTGCAGAGAAGAGCGACCAAGGTTATTAGAGGACTGGGGGGTCTGCAATACCAAGATAGGTTATTACACTTGGGGCTATTTAGTTTGGAAAAACGAAGACTAAGGGGTGATCTTATGTTAATGTATAAATATATGAGGGGACAGTACAAAGACCTTTCTGATGATCTTTTTAATCATAGACCTGAAACAGGGACAAGGGGGCATCCTCTACGTCTGGAAGAAAGAAGGTTTAAGCATAATAACAGACGCGGGTTCTTTACTGTAAGAGCAGTGAGACTATGGAACTCTCTGCCGTATGATGTTGTAATGAGTGATTCATTACTTAAATTTAAGAGGGGACTGGATACCTTTCTGGAAAAGTATAATGTTACAGGGTATATATACTAGATTCCTTGATAGGGCGTTGATCCAGGGAACTAGTCTGATTGCCGTATGAGGAGTCAGGAAGGAATTTTTTTCCCCAATGTGGAGCTTACTCTTTGCCACATGTTTTTTTTTGCCTTCCTCTGGATCAACATGTTAGGGCATGTTAGGTTAGGCTATGAGTTGAACTAGATGGACTTAAAATCTTCCTTCAACCTTAATAACTATGTTACTATGTAACTATGTATATGCCTGTCCTAACCTCACCTTTACTCCTTTACTCCTTACAAATTTGGTTTGAGTCCCCCAATGTGGGTTTGCTTATCTGCATTTCTTAACTTCTACGACACACCTCCATTTATATAATTGTTTCATGCTCTTATACACATTTGTATGTCATTTGGTTGGTATTTATTAAGGGGTTGTGATCATGTTTTTTTCTAAGCAGAATTTGCATGTGACTATATGGTAGGTTTCCAGATAACACTTTTTGTCTCTATTTTTTGCATATTTATAATTAGCAAATATCAGAAATTGCATTGTGACTATTTAATCACTGTACAGCTATATTATTGTGGAATCCCTGTTTTTGGCGAGCACATTGGAGGAGTATTGAGCGTGTATTGGCTTTTGAATTGTTTTTATAAATATGCTATATGTTGTATTCATTTATAAAATGAATTATATTTTTGTTTATATATTAAAATGCAGACTTGAAATATGGTATTATACTGTATGGTAATTGGAACCAACGATCATGTTTCTGTGGTGTAATAGCACCATCTAGTGGAAAATTGGTATATTTCTCCATCCTCAGTATGCAGCCAACATATACAGTATTTTAAACAAATCATTAGCAAATAGATAGATAGATAGATAGATAGATAGATATAAAAAGAAAAAAAGCAGCACCAAAGGAAAACAAGGGGTGCAAAAAATCACTCCAGGTATGTACCAAACCTCATGCTATAGTCTAAAAGAACGAAGGCAGCACTCCCATAGAAAAAATAAATGTGATTTACTGGTCCATGTGCGACATTTCAGTCCAAGATGTGGACCTTTCTCTTATATATATATATATATATATATATATATATATGCACAGGTGCTTTTCACAAAATTAAAATATCATCAAAAAGTTAATTTATTTCAGTTCATCAATACAAAATATTATATAATAATAATAATTTTATTTATATAGCGCCAACATATTCCGCAGCGCTTTACAAATTATAGAGGGGACTTGTACAGACAATAGACATTACAGCATAACAGAAATACAGTTCAAAACAGATACCAGGAGGAGTGAGGGCCCTGCTCGCAAGCTTACAAACTATGGGAGTCATTACAACCAGAGTGATCTATTCTAAGTGTTTATTTCTATTAATGTTGATGATTATGGCTTACAGCCAATGATAACCAAAAAGTCATTATCTCAGTAAATTAGAATACTTTATAACATAGTAACATAGTAACATAGTAACATAGTAACATAGTTAGTAAGGCCGAAAAAAGACATTTGTCCATCCAGTTCAGCCTATATTCCATCATAATAAATACCCAGATCTACGTCCTTCTACAGAACCTAATAATTGTATGATACAATATTGTTCTGCTCCAGGAAGACATCCAGGCCTCTCTTGAACCCCTCGACTGAGTTCGCCATCACCACCTCCTCAGGCAAGCAATTCCAGATTCTCACCGCCCTAACAGTAAAGAATCCTCTTCTATGTTGGTGGAAAAACCTTCTCTCCTCCAGACGCAAAGAATGCCCCCTTGTGCCCGTCACCTTCCTTGGTATAAACAGATCCTCAGCGAGATATTTGTATTGTCCCCTTATATACTTATACATGGTTATTAGATCGCCCCTCAGTCGTCTTTTTTCTAGACTAAATAATCCTAATTTCGCTAATCTATCTGGGTATTGTAGTTCTCCCATCCCCTTTATTAATTTTGTTGCCCTCCTTTGTACTCTCTCTAGTTCCATTATATCCTTCCTGAGCACCGGTGCCCAAAACTGGACACAGTACTCCATGTGCGGTCTAACTAGGGATTTGTACAGAGGCAGTATAATGCTCTCATCATGTGTATCCAGACCTCTTTTAATGCACCCCATGATCCTGTTTGCCTTGGCAGCTGCTGCCTGGCACTGGCTGCTCCAGGTAAGTTTATCATTAACTAGGATCCCCAAGTCCTTCTCCCTGTCAGATTTACCCAGTGGTTTCCCGTTCAGTGTGTAATGGTGATATTGATTCCCTCTTCCCATGTGTATAACCTTACATTTATCATTGTTAAACCTCATCTGCCACCTTTCAGCCCAAGTTTCCAACTTATCCAGATCCATCTGTAGCAGAATACTATCTTCTCTTGTATTAACTGCTTTACATAGTTTTGTATCATCTGCAAATATCGATATTTTACTGTGTAAACCTTCTACCAGATCATTAATGAATATGTTGAAGAGAACAGGTCCCAATACTGACCCCTGCGGTACCCCACTGGTCACAGCGACCCAGTTAGAGACTATACCATTTATAACCACCCTCTGCTTTCTATCACTAAGCCAGTTACTAACCCATTTACACACATTTTCCCCCAGACCAAGCATTCTCATTTTGTGTACCAACCTCTTGTGCGGCACGGTATCAAACGCTTTGGAAAAATCGAGATATACCACGTCCAATGACTCACCGTGGTCCAGTCTATAGCTTACCTCTTCATAAAAACTGATTAGATTGGTTTGACAGGAGCGATTTCTCATAAACCCATGCTGATATGGAGTTAAACAGTTATTCTCATTGAGATAATCCAGAATAACATCCCTCAGAAACCCTTCAAATATTTTACCAACAATAGAGGTTAGACTTACTGGCCTATAATTTCCAGGTTCACTTTTAGAGCCCTTTTTGAATATTGGCACCACATTTGCTATGCGCCAGTCCTGCGGAACAGACCCTGTCGCTATAGAGTCACTAAAAATAAGAAATAATGGTTTATCTATTACATTACTTAGTTCTCTTAGTACTCGTGGGTGTATGCCATCTGGACCCGGAGATTTATCTATTTTAATCTTATTTAGCCGGTTTCGCACCTCTTCTTGGGTTAGATTGGTGACCCTTAATATAGGGTTTTCATTGTTTCTTGGGATTTCACCTAGCATTTCATTTTCCACCGTGAATACCGTGGAGAAGAAGGTGTTTAATATGTTAGCTTTTTCCTCGTCATCTACAACCATTCTTTCCTCACTATTTTTTAAGGGGCCTACATTTTCAGTTTTTATTCTTTTACTATTGATATAGTTGAAGAACAGTTTGGGATTAGTTTTACTCTCCTTAGCAATGTGCTTCTCTGTTTCCTTTTTGGCAGCTTTAATTAGTTTTTTAGATAAAGTATTTTTCTCCCTATAGTTTTTTAGAGCTTCAATGGTGCCATCCTGCTTTAGTAGTGCAAATGCTTTCTTTTTACTGTTAATTGCCTGTCTTACTTCTTTGTTTAGCCACATTGGGTTTTTCCTATTTCTAGTCCTTTTATTCCCACAAGGTATAAACCGCTTACACTGCCTATTTAGGATGTTCTTAAACATTTCCCATTTATTATCTGTATTCTCATTTCTGAGGATATTGTCCCAGTCTACCAGATTAAGGGCATCTCTAAGCTGTTCAAACTTTGCCTTCCTAAAGTTCAATGTTTTTGTGACTCCCTGACAAGTCCCCCTAGTGAAAGACAGGTGAAACTGCACAATATTGTGGTCGCTATTTCCTAAATGCCCAACCACCTGCAGATTTGTTATTCTGTCAGGTCTATTAGATAGTATTAGGTCTAAAAGTGCTGCTCCTCTGGTTGGATTCTGCACCAATTGTGAAAGATAATTTTTCTTGGTTATTAGCAGAAACCTGTTGCCTTTATGGGTTTCACAGGTTTCTGTTTCCCAGTTAATATCCGGGTAGTTAAAGTCCCCCATAACCAGGACCTCATTATGGGTTGCAGCTTCATCTATCTGCTTTAGAAGTAGACTTTCCATGCTTTCTGTTATATTTGGGGGTTTGTAACAGACCCCAATGAGAATTTTGTTACCATAACACCAGCTTGAAAATGATTTTAAAATCGAAATGTTGGCCTACTGAAAGGTATGGACAGTAAATGCGTTCAATACTTGGTCGGGCTCCTTTTGCATCAATTACTGCATCAATATGGCATGGCCTGGAGGCGATAAGCCTGTGGCACTGCTGAGGTGTTATGGAAACCCAGGTTGCTTTGATAGCAGCCTTCAGCTCATCTGTGTTGTTGGGTCTGGTGTCTCTCATCTTCCTCTTTACAATACCCTATAGATTCTCTATGGGATTAAGGTCAGGCGAGTTTGCTGCCAATCAAGCACAGTGATCCTGCTGTTTGTAAACCAGGTATTGGTACTTTTGGCAGTGTGGACAGGTGCCAAGTCCTGCTGGAGAATGAAATTTCCATCTCCCAAAAGCTTGTCGGCAGAGGGAAGCATGAAGGGCTCTAAAATGTCCTGGTAGACGGCTGCGCTGATTTTAGCCTTGATAAATCACAGTGGGCCTACACCAGCAGATGACATGGCTCCCCAAACCGTCACTGATCGTGGAAACTTCACACTAGACCTCAAACATCTTGGACTGTGGCCTCTCCACTCTTCCTCCAGACTCTGGGACCTTGATTTCCAAATGAAATGCAAAATTTACTTTCTTCTGAAAACACCTTGGACCACTGAGTAACAGTCCAGTTCTTTTTCTCCTTGTCTGCGTTGTCTATTGGTCATGAGTGACTTGACACAACGAATGTGACACTTGTAGTCCATGTCCTGGATACGTCTGTGTGTGGTGGCTCTTGAAGCAATTACTCCAGCAGCAGTCCACTCCTTGTGAATCTCCCCAAATTTTTGAATGGCCTTTTCTTAACAATCCTTTCAAGGCTGCAGTTATCCCGGTTGCTTGTGCACCTTCTTCTACAACACTTTATCCTACCACTCAACTTTCCATTAATATGCTTGGAGGCTGCACTGTGCGAACAGCTAGCTTCTTTAGCAATGCTGTTTTGTGGCTTACCCTCCTTGTGGAGTGTGTCAATGACTGCCCTCTGGACATCTATCAAGTCAGCAGTCTTCCCCATGATTGTGGAGCCTACTAAAACAGTCTAAGGAATCTTTTTAAATGCTTAGGAAGCCTTTGCAGGTGATTTTGTTCATTATTCTAATTTACTGAGATAATGGCTTTTGGGTTTTCATTGGCTGTAAGTAGTGATGAGCGAGTAGCAGTGTTGCTCGGGTCTTCCCAAACATGCTCCGGTGATCTCCGAGTATTTTGGCGTGCTCGGAGATTTTGTTTTCGTTGTCTCAGCTGCATGATTTGCGACTTGTAGACAGGCTGAATACATGTGTGAATTCCCTAACAAACAGGCATTCCACACTTGTATTCAAGCTGTCTAGCAGTCGCAAATCAACTGAATCTCTGTGCACGCCAAAATACTCGGAGACCATGGTAGGGGAGACCCGAGTAATGAGTATACTCGCTCATCACTAGCTGTAATCAATAAACATCAACATTAACAGAAATAAACACTTGGAATAGATCACTCTGTTTGTAATGACTCTATATAATATATGAGCATCACTTTTTGTATTGAAGAACTGAAATAAATTAACATTTTGATGATATTCTAATTTTGTGATAAGCATCTGTATATATATAACTAGGAGGCAGCTTTATTTGTCGCTTACAATTTTGTTATCACTTCTGTGTGTCTATAAACTCTCATGGACACTATGATAGTGTATTTTTGGAAACCATTTAGCTAGCATATGTAGAAATAGAAAAGAACAATAAACACATTTTTGAAAAATAGTCAATGGGCAACATACGTGACGCATGTGACTTTGACAGGTGTCAGTGGCACTGGTCGGACGTATCATACCTCTGAAAATGTGTTTTATAAATTTCCTGCACTGTATGTAAATTGTGCGGCCCAGTTTGATGGACAAATAGAGATTACAATCAGCGCGGCCCCGATCCCATTAAACTCTGCCTCTTCTCTCTGAATGTAAGTGGATGACAACTCTACATCATTCACCCAGTACCCGAAGTCTTGCGCCTGCGCAGTGGCATTTGAAGGGACCAAGGCGATGCTGATTGCAATCTAGATTCGCCCTTCAGACCAGATGGCGCACTTTACATGCAGCGTGGGACATGTATAAAACACAGTTTCGGAGGTATGCAGGGGCAATTCTGAGGATATAAAGGGGTTGTAGAAACCCCATTCACATTATCTTAAAGATGGTGGACAGGGTTTGAAAGTGAAAAACTGGTGACAGGTTCCCTTTAAGGAACCGACATTTTGGTCTAGGCGGACCTTTCTGAAGTTGTGTCTGGAATGAGGACATGCTGTGTATGACAGCATCCATAAGTGGAGCTATCACCATACACAGCCTGTCCTCAATTCAAACACTGTTGGAGAAACAGCTACTGCTGCAACAACTGCAGCTATGGAGGAGGGACAGCAGTTCCTTTCTAGTCTGTCTCTCAGTAATGTTTTTGTCAGTCCTCTTTCTGTAATCTCCATGTTGTCATGATTCAAATAAAATTTTGGTTTAGAATGGTTGTTGTATTCCCCAAATAAAGCAGATAATTTTCCCCTCAATTTTCTGCTCGAAAATGAAAATCTGCGACAGATACACTCATGGATGAAAGTGTTGGCACCCTTGAAATAGTTCCAGAAAAGGAAGTATTTCTCCCAGAAAATTAATGCAATTACACATGTTTTGTTATACACTAGTTTATTTCTTTTGTGTGTGTTGGAACAACACAAAAACAGAGATAAAGGCAAATTGGACATAATTTCACACAAAACCCCCAAAACAGGCCAGAGAAAACTGTTGGCACCCTCAACTTAATATTTGGTTCCACCCCCTTTGGGATAAATAACTGCAATCAATCACTTTCTTTCAGCTTCTTAAACCTCTCAACTGGAATTTTTGACAACTCTTCTTTGGCAAACTGCTCCTGGTCTCTCATATTGGAAGGACACCTTCTCCAACAGCAATTTTAAGATCTCTACACATGTGTTCAATGGGATTTAGGTCCAGACTCATTGCTGGCCACTTCAGAACTCTTTGGGTCCACCTATTCCTGGGTGCATCTTGAACTATGTTTGGGTTTATTGTCCTGCTGGAAAAACCATGACCTAGGATGCAAACCCAGCTTTCTGACACTAGGCACTACATTGCAACCCCAAATCCTTTGGTAGTCTTCAATTTTCATGATACCTTCCACACACTCAAGGAACCCAGAGTCAGAGGCAGCAAAACAACCCCAAATCATCTTTGGACCTCCATCATATTTCACTATAGGTACTGTGTTCTTTTTTTGTAGACCTCTTCCCATTTTTGGTAAACAGTAGAATAATGTGCTTTACCAAAAAGCTCTGTCTTGGTCTCATCTGTCCACAAGTCACTTTCCCAGAAGGATTTTGGGTTACTTACATACATTTAGGCAAACTGCAGTCTAGCTTTTTATGTCTGTTTTAGCAGTGGGGCCCTCCTTGGGTCTCCTGCCATAGCGTTTCATTTCCGTGTCGACTGATAGTTTGCACTGACACTGATACACACAGAGCCTGCAGGATAGCTTGAATTTCTTTTTAACTTGATTGGGGACGCTTATCAACCATCCGGGCTATCCTGCATTGCAACCTTTCATCAATTTTTCTTTGCCATCCATTTCCAGGGAGATTAGCTACAATGCCATGGATTGCAAATTTCTGGATTATGTTGCGCACCATTGGTAAAGGAACATCAAGATCTTTGGATATGGACTTGTGACCTTGAGATTGTTGATATTTTTCATCAATTTTGGCTCTCAAGTCCTCAAACAGTTCTCTTCTTCTCTTTCTGTTCTCCATGCTTAGTGTGGGACACACAGTCACACCATGCAAAGATTGAGTTAACTTCTCCCCTGAGGCTCTGCTGAGCCGTGTATCTAATCCTCTCCTGTGTGATACTGTCTACTGAGCCGTGTATCTAATCCTCTCCTGTGTAATACTGTCTGATGAGCCGTGTATCTAATCCTCTCTTGTGTGATACTGTCTGCTGAGCTGTATCTCATTCTCCCCTGTGTGACCCCGTCTGGTGGGCACTGTGGTATAACCCTTTCTCGCTGTTGCAGGTTGTGGGTGGTCTTGGAGGTTGTCGCTTTTTCCGTTCTCTTCTTCTGACTGGGGGTTGACGGATGAGCAGGTGGAAGGCGGCAGGTGGACGAGAAAGGTGAGGCGGCGGGCAGACGAGCAGGGTAAGTCGGCGGGCGGATGAGCAGGGTGATGCGGTGGGCGGAAGAGCAGGGTGAGGTGGCGGGCGAACGAGCAGGGTGAGGCGGCGGGTGGATGAGCAGGGTGAGGCATGGCTCACTGTGGCTGCGGCTGGACTGGTATTGTGTGGCTAATGATGGAAGGCTAGTGGGGACTTGGGGCCACATCCAACAGGGCCCAGGGGGAGGCTAGTGGAATGTATACGCTACTGGATGATCCTGACCTGCTGCAAAACCAAATGCCCAATTATAACATCAGGCAGCAGCTCAGGATCATCCAGTAGATTATAAGTTTTGGTTGGGCTTTGGAAGGAGGTGGGGAATTATTGATGCAAGTTGGTATATATGGAGCGCCCCCAGACACAGGGCCATGAGTTCTCTGTACCGGGCCTCTCTGATTCGGTTCTGAGGCTGTCACGGTGGCTAGACCCGGTCCGCGACCCTGCTAAGGGGCGTCCAATAAAGGTGGTACAGTTTGTCAGGGATTCGTGACGCCACCTGTGGTATTCGGTCAGGGTGACCGACGCTGCTTGGGGTCTGCTGGGGTGATGGAATGACAGCTAGATGGTATACCTTCCCACAGGTGAAGTATGTCCCCAGGGCTTCCCAGTAAGGTGGATGGTGATGGTGTGAGGTGCAGGCAATAACGAGGACACAAGGTTGCAGTCTCTTTACCTCTTTACTGAAGACTTCAGGATTCTCAATCCAGAGCACGATTAACAGGGCTTTCTGAGACCTCACAACTTCTGTTCTTGTTCGTTTGTTCTTTCTAATTCTCTCTCTCTTGTTCCAGATGTTACTAGTTTCTCGTCCCCCAGGCATGTTATGGCTAGGACGCACCCGTATGACGGGAAGGCTCGGAGCTCTTCCGGGACCCTAGAGACGCCCCTCTCCACGCGTTGCCCCCTATGTCTTCGTAGGAAATTTAAGGTAGACAGCCAACCTATAATTAACTGTCCTGCGGAGTTCAAAGTAAGGCCTAGAGTCAGTTACTTCCGCGGTGTTCCGGCCACCGGCTACGCGCCTCAGTAGGATGTTGCCTCGGTCTCACGGCACGACTCCTACTGGCTCTCCTTTGTGCTTGATCTCGTTTCTCACTGTTCCACAATACCCTTCGCTTCGTGTCTCTTTCTTAGGATACCGCCGCAAGGTAGTGCAGGCGCGGTTCCGTAACATTCTGCTCTCTTTGCTAGGTACCTGCCAGGTTCTCACACCTGACAGGGACCCCCTGTGTCTTCTCCCTGCAACACCCCCTGCCACGGGATGTTGCCTGAATTCAACCCAGTCAGCTTCTGACTAACTTCCTACCAACCCCTAGTTTTACCAGTGTGAGGAGTGGCCCAATAAATAAAGCCTTTTTCTCCCCCTAGTGGCCGGAGTGTGAAGTGTAATGTGTGCTGGTGATACCTGGTCAGGAGAATTCCTTCAGTGCCATCAGACGTACCATCACTCCCCTTAGTGGCAGAGTGTCATACTGCAATGACCAGATCTCTGGGGCGCTGCATATATGATCGGAAAACATCTTTATTATTATTATGGCAGTGTAATTTTTGAAATGGGGTTATCAGTCTGTGCTCGCACAGCAGTGCATGGACTGGGTGCCGATCTCCTGACCAGCATCCCCATACATGCTGTGAGGCTGCTGAGTTCAGGTCAGGAGACCCGCGGCCGGTCCATGCACCGTGGTCCAAGTGCAGACCAATATTCACCGGAAGTTGAGCTTTTCCAAGAGAGGGCGGAGGAACTGTGAAAGGTTCGAGGGATGGAGGCAGAACTGAGGGTGGAGCCTGGGCGGAGTATCAAGAGGGCCCCGAAATTTTGGCAGTATGGGGCCCTGAAATTCCTAGTGGCAGCCCTGAATACAACATCTGTGAGGAATGTATGAGTGTGGAGGAGAAAGGGAAGTCGATGGATAACTGGAGAGTATGTATGGGTAGTTATCATAAGATTAGTTTGGACATACATGGAAGCGACAGATTATGGACATCCTTGTAGGTCAATGGTAGTATTTTGAATTTGATTCATTGTGTAATTGGTGATAAAAAGTAGCGAGGAGTAAGGTAGATATATTGGGCAGCAGAGTTAAGGATGAACTAGAAAGGTGCAAGAGTGTTAGCATGCGTTTCGAAGTTACAAGAAATTCTTCAGAAAAAAGAACATGTGGTTCTTCTTTTTCCTGAAGAAGTTCTTGTAACGCGTAGAATAAAGCCACAGTTTATTAATAAACCACACATCGACTGATGTCTCTTCAATCATTCAGCGGATTTCCACTAAACATTTCTTCTGGATAAGTACCTGCTATCTCTTCCATACATTGCCTACCAAGTTCACGTTCAGTAAAAAGTTTATTTTTGACTGGTAGTCTTCCTCATTGAACTGTAAAACACCTGGTCTTGGCAGAGTAGCAACATTGGTTATATGCTGCCTGCTTGGGCATAGCGCCCTCACAGCACAAGTCCACACACCCAGCCAGGACCTCCACCTTCATGTAACGTGACGAGGCACAAGAGACAAGTATTTCGTTCATGGCTGCCACCCCGCACCAAGTTACACTTGGCGTCAAAGGCAGGATCAAGTTTTGCAGGTAAAATAACTGAATGATGCTCTGAGATGGTGCTGAGTACAAAGTTTAAAATGGCTGTTAGTGGTGCAGAACAACAAGAAGGTGAAGCGGTGTCTAGCCCATAAGAGGTTATGCTTACCAAAGGAAGTTCTTGACCTGGAAGTGCCAGCCTACAGCGAAGAGTGGCCATTGTAGGAGAACAAACTGAAAGGACAAGACAAGGTAAGGTGTGACTCAAAAGAGGAGGAGTAGCTAGAGAAATGGGATTGTGAGCCAGGGAAAACCCCACCCAGCAGAAGGCAAAGCTGTGATGGGCCTCAAGTTGCGAAAGAGATGCCACCATTTCTAGGGTTGGAAGTCAGAGAAACAGCAATGCAGTGAAAAGATGGAAGCAAGTAGTAAAGGTGGAATCAGACCATTCAACACAAGGGGTGGAAGGAGGTGTGAAGGACCCGGAGCTGGTTAGCTTCCTTGTGGAAGAAGAAGGAGCTTTCGTTGGGGTCCAGAACAACGTGGTCCCACTAGTCAGATGGGACTTGAAGGTGTAATAAGGCCTATGCCTCTGGGTTTCCTAAAGACCAAGGAGGGAAGAGCAAGAATCCAAGAGCTCGTCAGCAGCCTGAGAGGTTTGGGCTGGTCAACAGAGGTGAGAAGACAGGCCAGTACTTGGGCTGGGAACATGCTGGTGGGTCCCCTGACTGAACGTTACCGGGAGCTAGCATCCAGAGGAGAAGTAATTTGCTATGACCTGAAGCAGAGGAATGGGTTAATTTACAAATTAGGAACTAACCATTGGATCTTTGTGGAGAGGAGAAAGATGAAGACAGAACTTCTGCCTAGGGACTGCAGGATCTTACATGGTGCACTCAGATCAGATTCCTGAAAATGGCTAGTCGCCGCAGGTGGTATGCGGTCTGTGTCATTCGTGATGGGGGGAATTTGGCAGAGGGAATTTTGAGAGCGGAGAGAGACTGGGATAGGACAATGGAGTCTTGCCAGCCTGAAGATATGGTGATGGAGAGACGGAGAATACCCTCACTGGTGGCTGGATCAATCGTCATTTAGGTCATGGCCAGTGTGGTTGCCAATGTCCTTATGCCCTGGACTCCACTGTTGGAAGGGGCTGTGCCGCACTCAAAACAGATATCAAGATGAAATGGTGTAGGAGAAATTTGGGGATCATCCACACTGTCTCAAGAAACAGAAGAGGAAGAGGTGCCCCCCAGGACATGTAAGTTAGACCTGAGGAAGGCTAGCCAAGAAAAGAGAAGAAATGGAGATGGAGCTGGATCACGCCATGTTGTGCCAGTTGCACCTGATAATAGGAACAGTTCAAGGTTCCAAATGGCGATGGTTACAGTGGGTCAATGACGCATCTTTCTTGGATTCCCAGATAGTAATGGCCACAGATGGCCAAATGTATTGTTTCCCCTTGTTTACTTTGATGCGCATTCCCCTGCTGGATTGAGAGACACTGCAGTCGCTGGATGGTCCAACACCCTCAATCGAGAACTGAGCTTGATCCAGTAAGGACAACATCCCTAAATGACTGTGTGTGTACCTGCTTCATGTACAGAAGTGGAGCTAAAGGGCTCTGTCCCCATCTTACGGACTGATGGGAGACAATGTACTGTTCCCATAATGTAAAGGGCTACCCTTACAGGAATGGATTGTGTTGCTGGCTTATGAAGAGGGGTAAAAAATAACCAGAGGCACTGGTGCCAGGTTAGTAAGAAAGGACTTGGATGGTTGTAGTTCTAGGGTGCTAACCAAGAGGACCGGTTTGAGATCTCTCACAAGAAAAAGAAACGTTATCTGGTTTCATCAATGTGCAAAAGAGTGATTTGATATTTTACAGCATCTTGTGAGATAACTAATGTGTAGCAGTGTGTTGGTGTCTTGTAGGTTCCTGATGTCCGAGGACGGCCATCATTAAAGAAGGGGGAAATGTAAGAAGGTGGACAAATTGCCCACATTCTCCCTTGAAGAACATGTAACTTGTAATGTGTACTGTGATGTATAAGATGAATTGTGACTTGTGTTAAAGATAGTGAAGGTGTGTAGTTTGACAGAAGGGTTAGTGTGGGTTAATATTTGGGACTGGCCCAGAGTGGGAGGGGCTAAGTTGAAGGGAAAGCAGCAGTTTCCTGTTGAACAGTCAGATAGAGCCTAGAGTACATAGACAAAGGACATAAGTCCGATGTGAGCAGTGCCGCATTCTTTGGTATCCCTATAGTGATAGAAGACCAATGGATCAGATAGTGAGATCCAGAGCAGAAGTGACTAAGAGACAGAGTGATCAATTTGAGATAGGTCCTAGGAGAGGATTTCTAGGAATGGTCCAGCAGTGAGGCCCAGAGTTTTTTTTAACTCCAAGAGGTAACAGGCCTGGCAGGACTGAGTTTGTGAGATGAATAGATTGTCTCGGGCAGGAGTTCCAGAGTGTCAGCATTAGAGAAGATAAATACCGGTCATATTTTCACCATAGCTCCCGTAAGGTGAGTGAAGATGCAGAACTGCGGATTGAGTAAAGGACTTTTGCTAAACATGACTGCAGTGTCGAGCTGGTTTGTAGTGAATTAATGAGAAACAGTTGATACAGAGCACAAGTAGAGAGAGTAAAGAGGAAAGGTGAATATCGAGAAAAGAAGGAAGGAATCTGTGTGAAAAGTATTTTGAGTTGTTAAGGGATCCAAGAAGCATCGTTTCTCCTTGCAGAGAGTGACATGATAAGCATGTCGAGATGAGGAGACTTAAAGCCGCAATACTCCTCTGGGAAATATGCAAATTGTCTCTTCAGATAGGAATAGGACTAGAACTCTAGTGCCACCTATTGGAAGTAGCAATCCTAACAGTCAATGTCGACCCTTTAAAGAGCCTTGTCGCATGACTTAGGATAAAAGCCAAACCAGTCTTGTGACAAGGCTCGTTAAAGGGTCGACACTGACTGTTAGGACTGCTACTTCCAATAGGTGGCACTAGAGTTCAAGTCCTCTTCCTATCTGAAGAGACAATTTGAGTTGTTAAGGAAACTTTCATAAGAGTGTGTACTCAATTTCTCTTGTATATACAGTATTCCCTACCAAGTTCCTGTTCAGTAAAAAGTTTTATGACTGGTGGTCAAATGCGGCCTGCATGAGCGTGGCACCTTCACAGCACAAGTCCACACACCCAGTGAGGACACCCAGTTTCATGTAACGTGTCGGGTGCAAGAGACAAGTACCTCACCCATGGCTACTGCCCCATGCCACGTTACACTTCACCTCCCTTCTCTTAGTATTAGAGATAGCAGATGTGATAGAGATGGGGTTATATACAGGTCCTTCTCAAAAAATTAGCATATAGTGTTAAATTTCATTATTTACCATAATGTAATGATTACAATTAAACTTTCATATATTATAGATTCATTATCCACCAACTGAAATTTGTCAGGTCTTTTATTGTTTTAATACTGATGATTTTGGCATACAACTCCTGATAACCCAAAAAACCTGTCTCAATAAATTAGCATATCAAGAAAAGGTTCTCTAAACGACCTATTACCCTAATCTTCTGAATCAACTAATTAACTCTAAACACATGCAAAAGATACCTGAGGCTTTTATAAACTCCCTGCCTGGTTCATTACTCAAAACCCCCATCATGGGTAAGACTAGCGACCTGACAGATGTCAAGAAGGCCATCATTGACACCCTCAAGCAAGAGGGAAAGACCCAGAAAGAAATTTCTCAACAAATAGGCTGTTCCCAGAGTGCTGTATCAAGGCACCTCAATGGTAAGTCTGTTGGAAGGAAACAATGTGGCAGAAAACGCTGTACAACGAGAAGAGGAGACCGGACCCTGAGGAAGATTGTGGAGAAGGACCGATTCCAGACCTTGGGGAACCTGAGGAAGCAGTGGACTGAGTCTGGTGTGGAAACATCCAGAGCCACCGTGCACAGGCGTGTGCAGGAAATGGGCTACAGGTGCAGCATTCCCCAGGTAAAGCCACTTTTGAACCATAAACAGCGGCAGAGGCGCCTGACCTGGGCTACAGAGAAGCAGCACTGGACTGTTGCTAAGTGGTCCCAAGTACTTTTTTCTGATGAAAGCAAATTTTGCATGTCATTCGGAAATCAAGGTGCCAGAGTCTGGAGGAAGACTGGGGAGAAGGAAATGCCAAAATGCCTGAAGTCCAGTATCAAGTACCCACAGTCAGTGATGGTGTGGGGTGCCATGTCAGCTGCTGGTGTTGGTCCACTGTGTTTCATCAAGGGCAGGGTCAATGCAGCTAGCTATCAGGAGATTTTGGAGCACTTCATGCTTCCATCGGCTGAAATGCTTTATGGAGATGAAGATTTCATTTTTCAGCACGACCTGGCACCTGCTCACAGTGCCAAAACCACTGGTAAATGGTTTACTGACCATGGTATTACTGTGCTCAATTGGCCTGCCAACTCTCCTGACCTGAACCCCATAGAGAATCTGTGGGATATTGTGAAGAGAAAGTTGAGAGACGCAAGACCCAACACTCTGGATGAGCTTAAGGCCGCTATTGAAGCATCCTGGGCCTCCATAACATCTCAGCAGTGTCACAGGCTGATTGCCTCCATGCCACGCCGCATTGAAGCAGTCATTTCTGCCAAAGGATTCCCGACCAAGTATTGAGTGCATAACTGAACATTATTATTTGATGGTCTTTTTGTTTGTTATTAAAAAACACTTTTATTTGATTGGATGGTTGAAATATGCTAATTTATTGAGACAGGTTTTTTGGGTTATCAGGAGTTGTATGCCAAAATCATCAGTATTAAAACAATAAAAGACCTGACAAATTTCAGTTGGTGGATAATGAATCTATAATATATGAAAGTTTAATTGTAATCATTACATTATGGTAAATAATGAAATTTAACACTATATGCTAATTTTTTGAGAAGGACCTGTATATTAATTAAAGTGAGGACAGTATATACAGCCTCAAAAAAGTGCAGAGTGAAAAACAGCAAAACACTAATATAAAATCCAATGTGAGGGACCAATGGTCCCTAATATAACTCAATACTTTCTCTAAGAGCCATATAGTGAAAAGGTGCACCTTAAAAACAAGTGAGATCGCAAAGTATAATGGGTATAATGAAAGATGGTATACCTTTAGGGGGTTAATAGGTCCAGTATACACGCGCCCCGGCGTGCGTTTCGGAAACAAGTCCTTCATCAGGGGGTAAGTATACTGTCCTAATTGGTCATATTTATATGTGCCACAGTAAAACGCCAATGTACGTCATCCGGGTGCATTCGGTGCGTGCACCGCCAGGAGGTCTCGGAAGTGTGCGATAACCACGTCATGTGACTGGATGCACGGAATGGTCTGGCGTTGCCTAGGTCACATAGACGCGGCAGATCCAGACCGTGCGACACAGGTGGCACATGCACACAACTAAGGACATGACATTAGACGGAGGCAAAGGTACAGTAACTATAAGAAGCAGTACCTACAATTGTATGTACCAATGCTAACAGAATTAAATGCGAAAGCAAGAGTATACATGATCCCGGGACATAGAATGTAACAAGCATCATTAACCCTGCTGTTGTCTTCAGTCTGGGGAGACCTATTTTGAACTTTGGTATTTTTTTGGGGTGTTCAAGATGCGGTTCTGAAACTTGTGGTTGCTTGACCTAAATGAGGAGGGGTCGGTCGACCACGTGTTTCAGAGCCGCATCTTGAATATTTTAAAGAATATTGAAGTTCAAGGTCGGTCGTTTTTGACCGAAGACAACAGCAGGGTTAAAAGAATAATCTCAGTGCATACACTTGAGACCGGTAACAATATAAATATACATTAAATAAATAAATAAACAAAGCTAGTAAATATTAACAGTAATTAATGCGAAAATATTAAGCGAGGTGGTGGTTGTGGTTAGCTTACATTATGAATTGATACTTGGTAGAGATTTTCCTTTATTTTCTGTACTTTGGCCCACAGTTGTCTCACTCAGTGGACAACTGCCGACACCGGTGACATCCAGGTTACATTCTCCAGAAGTGGGGCATGAACCTGGTAGCCCAGAGGAAGAAGTGTTGGCGGTAGGGGTGGCCTCCCCTTTGGTGGAGGAGGGGGGAAAATTCTCCCATAGAAGTGTTGGCCAGGGATGTGGAAGACTTGCCGCCGGGACCTGAATTGTTAGACTTAAATGTATCGAGCGATAATTTTGGTACAGCGCAACTCCGAGACCCTACTTTGACTTGGGCCAGGGAAAATGTACTGTTTATTAACGGGGAACCCAAACCACCTGGGGCAGCCACCGAGTTGCCACGCTTTGAGCTAAACCGAGACCTGTTGTATCGAGTTGAGAAAGTACGTGGGGAAATGGTAGAACAGTTATTGGTACCTCAGGCCTATCGTAGGCTGGTAATGGACCTAGCGCATGCGCATGTACTCGGGGGGCATTTGGGCCAAAAGAAAACCCTAGACTGAATTTTGCAGTGGTTTTACTGGCTAGGGGTCCATGAAGAAGTTAAACGGTATTGTAATTACTGTCCTTTGTGCCAGGTAACCAGTCCCCAGCTACACTTTCGGAGTCCTTTAGTGCCTTTACCTATTATAGAGGTGCCTTTCGAAAGAGTGGCAATGGATCTGGTCGGTCCTGTCAATAGGTCAGCAAGGGGGCACCAACACATCCTAGTAGTTCTAGATTATGCCACCCAGTATCCCGAGGCTGTTCCGCTGCGCCACACGTCAGCTAAGCTCATAGCAAAAGAACTCATGGGAATATTTTATAGGGTGGGGATTCCGCAAGAGATTTTAACAGACCAAGGAACCCCCTTTATGTCAAAAATTATGAAAGAGCTCTGCCGCTTGTTAAATGTCAAACAGTTGCGCACCTCAGTTTATCACCCCCAAACAGATGGGCTGGTAGAAAGATTCAATAAGACGCTAAAGAGCATGCTAAAAAAACCTGCAGCGCCCCAGAGACCTGGTCGTTACAGTATGGCCCCAAGGCGAGTAGCGGTACGTCCGATGGCACTAAAGAGTTCTCCTGACCAGGTATCACTAGAACACATTACACTTCACACTCCAGCCACTAGGGGGAGCAAAAGGCTTTATTTATTGGGCCACTCCTCACACTGGTAAAACTAGGGGCTGGGGAGGAAGTTAGTCAGAAGCTGACTGGGTTGGAACCAGGCAACATCCCGTGGCAGGGGGTGTTGCGGGGAGAAGACACAGGGGGGTCCCTGTCAGGCGTGGGAACCTGGCAGGTGCCTAGCGACAGAACAGAACATAACGGAACCGCGCCTGCACACCTTGCGGCGGTATCCTAAGAAAGAGACAAGAGGGGAAGAATATTGTGGAACAGTGTAAACGAGATCAGCACAAAGAAGAGCCAGTAAGAGTCGTGCCGAGAGAGGAAGGCAACATCTTACTGAGGCGCGTAGTCGGTGGCCGGATCCCCGTAGGAGTAACTGACTTCAGGCCTTACTTCAAATTCCGCTGGACTGTTGATTATAGGTTGGCTGTCTACCTTTTACACCTACGAAGACATAGGGGGCAACATTGGGAGAGGGGCGTCTCTAGGGTCCCGGAAGACCTCCAAGCCTTCCCGTCAAACGGGTGACGTTCTAGCCATACTATATCTGGGGGACGTTAGAAACTAGCAACATCTGGAACCAAAGAACGAGAGAGAGAGAGAGAGAAAGCTGTAGAGAACGAACGAAGGAGAACAGCAGTTGTGAGGACTATTCCGAATGCTCAGCAGGGTAGGACGGCAACACACAGGCGCTATTGGTAGGCAACGATTTCCATCTGCGAGGGAAACTCTGGATGTGCCCATTGGACCGGCCGGTCTCTGATAGCCCGGTTGAACGTGCTCTGGACTGAGTGTACTGAAGCCTTCAGTAAAAGGTAAAGAGACTGCAACCCTGTGTCCTCGTTATTACCTGCACCTCTCACCATCACCATCCACCTTACTGGGAAGCCCTGGGGATTCACTTCACCTGTGGGAAGGTATACCATCCAGCTGCTATTCCATCACCCCAGCGGATCCCACAGCAGCGTCGGTCGCCCTGACCAAACACGACAGGTGGCGTCACGAACCCCTGACCGACTGTACTACCATTTCCATTGGACGCCCCTTAGCAGGGTCACGACCGGGTCCAGCCACCGTGACAACCGCAGAACAGAAGGAGAAGGGACCGGTACCGAGTGACTTGTGGCCCTGTGACTGGGGGCGCTCCAAACCCGTTTCTAAAGATGGGAAGGATTGGGATCTTTTACTCCCATATTTGTTGTTTGCAGTACGGGAGTTGCTGCAGGCATCTACAGGGTTCTCGACCTTTGAATTATTGTATGGCCGACATCCCCGGGGCTTAATTGATATAGCCAAGGAGGCTTGGGAGAACCAACCAACCCCCCACAAGAGTGTAATAGAGCATGTTGCAAAAATGTAGGAAAGGATGGAGGCAGTCCTACCATTGGTCCGAGAACATATGGAAGCAGCGCAACAGTCTCAGAGTCAGGTCTATAACCGAGAGGCTCAGGTAAGAACCTTTAGTCCTGGGGATCGGGTGTTGGTACTTGTGCCCACAGTCGATAGCAAATTTCTGGCAAGGTGGCAGGGGCCCTATGAGATTATGGAGAAGGTGGGACCGATAGACTATAAGGTACACCAACCAGGCCGGAGGAAGCCAGAGCAGGTTTATCATATTAATTTGCATAAACTGTGGAAAGACAGAGACCACCTTGGCGGGGATAGTCCGCTGCCTGCGTTTCCTGTAGAGAAGGCTCCATTACCTCTGAGTGAGTCAGGAGAAGCCTTCTCTGTTGTCAAAATACCAGATACGTTGTCTCCTAAACAGGTTCAGGAGATCCGGGAGTTTGTTAGCTGAAATACGGACGTTTTTTCTGAACTCCCTGGACGTACCTCCATTGTCCAACATGACATTGTTACGGAGCCACAGGCCAAAGTCCGATTAAAGCCATATCGAGTGCCTGAGGCCCGGCGACAAACCATATCCCGGGAGGTGGAAAATATGTTACAATTAGGGGTCATAGAAGAGTCGCAAAGTGACTGGACCAGTCCAATAGTCCTAATACCTAAGCCTGATGGGACCCTAAGATTCTGTAATGACTTCAGAAAACTTAATGAAGTTTCAAAATTTGATGCTTACCCCATGCCCCGGGTGGATGAATTGATAGAGCGGTTTGGGCAGGCACGGTATTTTCCAACCCTTGACCTTACAAAAGGGTATTGGCAGGTGCCCCTAACAAAGGCAGCTAAGGAAAAAACGGCCTATGTAATGCCAGAAGGGCTGTTCCAGTATAAGGTGTTACATATTGGTTTGCATGGTGTGCCGGCGTTGTTCCAACAGTTAATGGATATTGTTCTCCGTCCCCATCGCCGTTATGCCTCAGCCTATCTGGATGATATTGTTGTGTACAGTGAAGACTGGGAAAGTCCCTTACCCAAGGTACAGGCGGTGATTGACTCCCTCCGACAAGCAGGTCTAACAGCCAATCCAAAGAAGTGTTCCATAGGGATGGAGGAAGCTCGGTTCTTGGGTTATGTCATTGGGAGAGGAGTCCTTAAGCCCCAAATAAACAAAGTGGAGGGAATACAGAACTGGCTCCGACCCCTCACAACAAAGCAGGTAAAAGCCTTTTTAGGCTTAGTGGGATATTACAGGCGATTTGTTACCAACTTTGCAACGTTGTCCGCGCTTTTAACAGACTGCTTGAAAGGGAGGAAGTCTGTGATGGACCAATGGAATGATCAGATAGAAGAGGCCTTTGTAAAGTTAAAATCAGTACTGTGTGGTACACCTGTTCTGATTACACCTGATTTCAAAAGAGAGTTCATCGTGGAAACCGATGCCTCTGAGATAGGTCTTGGTGCCGTGTTGTCTCAAGAAATTAACGGAGAAGAGCATCCCATTAGTTTCCTGAGCCGGAAGCTCACCCCAGCCGAAAGCAGGTACAGTATTGTGGAGAGAGAGTGCCTGGCCATTAAATGGGCACTTGAGTCTCTTCGCTATTATTTGCTGGGGAGAAAATTTCGCTTGGTGACAGATCACTCCCCTCTTACTTAGCTGTGCTATGTGTAGGAGGAAACATTCTTTTATGTGACCACAACTGCAGGACCAAGAGCTTGCTGAGAGAGGGCGGAGTACGAAGAACATGACAAACTGCTGGACTGTGAGTGAGGTGCTGGTGGAGATGTTATGGTGGATTGAGAAAGATATGTTGATGAGGTTGATTTGTGGCTTCCACCACAGACATGAAGTGATGCAAACATGACAAGCACTGCATCCTCAGCCCCAACTCTTGCTGGGACCAGCATCGGTCACAAGTGTGCATTTCTAAGGGGCGGCAAGCGTTGCCTAGCCTGGGTGTTTGAGACCACAAAGGATGACCCAAATACGTCATCTGTCAAATTTTCCAAAAAAAGCTCAGTGGAAGCAAAAATTGGAATAATTTGACAAGTACATGCATGAACCGGCACATACGTGATCAACATGCATGCCTTAGTGTGGGAATCTCACTGCACTAAAATGTGGACTAGCGATCCTCACCAACCACTGGCCATCCCATCAACTCCATCTGCTGCTTCGCCTCCTCCATCACCATTCCAACTATTCACACACAGGTCTTTGGCCGTAGAAACTACAATTGTTTACCCACTACAGTCGTGGTGAGTGAAAGCCGGTCAGCTGTTACACAAGTAGACATGACTGCTGCTTTTGTGTCATCTGGCACAGGATCACCTCCACCCTTGGTGGTTATCATGTGGTGACAAGGGTCTGGATTCCGCTCAGACCCTACTTGTTCAGCCCTGGATCCAACATGAAAAAATGGAATACAATGTGTGAACAGCTCTTCAGAATGGCCCATCTGAGGTTCCCCACAGTCAGTTGGGCATTTGGAAATATTTGACGAGGGGGAAAGAAGGGTGATTGGGGTGTCACCTCTGACTATTGTACTGTATGTGATGTTAAGGTTGAGGAAGAGGATGAGAGGCCATTTATTACAGCACTTGCCATCCACTGGAGCACATGCTCTTTCTGAGCCTCATCTACAAGGTGTACCACTGTGTGGCTGCCAAAGAAAGGGAGTCGAGTAGGCTGGCCAGTAACAAATGTTGTCATTGTCTTTGGATAGGACTAGATGGTGTTTTTTCAGTTGAGCTTTCGTTCACATTAACACCTAACCCACGTACACGTTGAATACCAAAACTATTCCCCTTCCACCACAACCTCGCTTTTTCCCACTCATGTTGTAAGTAGCCTTTCCCTCTTGTACCTCTTGTGCTGTTTCACAACCTTAGGCTCACAGCCGTCAGTCACCTGTCACTAAATGAACAATCGCTATTATTATTTATTATTATTATTATTATACATTTTTATAGCACCATTTATTCCATGACGCTTTACATGTGAACGGGGCAAATATAGACAAGTACAATAAACATGAGTAAAACAAGGCACAGACAAGTACAGGAGGAGAGAGGACCCTGCCTGCGAGGGCTCACAGTCTACAGGGTATGGGTGAGGATACACTAGGAGAGGGTAGGGTTGGTCATGCAGTGGTTCAGCAGACAGAGTATCGCTGCAGGTTGTAGGCTTGTCGGAAGAGGTGGGTTTTCAGGTTCCTTTTGAAGGTTTCCATGGTAGGCGAGAGCCTGATGTGTTGGGGTAGAGAGTTCCAGAGTATAGGGGAAGCATGTGAGAAGTTTTGTATGCGGTTCTGGGAGGAAGAGAGGAGTAGAGAAGGAGATTATGAGAGGATCGAAGATTGCGTGTAGTTAGGTACCGGGAGACCATGTCACAGATGTATGGAGGAGACAGGTTGTGAATGGCTTTGTATGTCATTGTTAGTGTTTTGAATTGTAGCCTCTGGGCAATAGGAAACCAATGAAGGGCCTGGCAGAGAGGAGAGGCTGGGGAACAATGGGGAGACAGGTGGATTAGTCGGGCAGCAGAGTTTAGGATGGATTGGAGTGGTGCCAGAGTTCTAGAGGGGAGGTCAGAGAGTAGGAGGTTGCAGTAGTCAAGGCGGGAGATGATAAGAGCATGCACTAGTGTTTTTGTGGTTTCATGGTCAAGGAATGCACGGATCCGGGAAATGTTTTTGAGTTGGGATCAGCAGGAGTAGGCAAGGGCTTGGATATGTGGCTTGAAAGAGAGGGCAGAGTCAAGGATCACCCCAAGGCACCAAGCGTGCGGGAATGGGAAAGGTGAGCAGCCATTGACATTGATGGATAGGTCGGGTGGAGGGGTAGAGTGAGGTGGGGGAAAGATGCTGAATTCTGTTTTGTCCATGTTCAGTTTTAGAAAGTGAGCAGAAAAGAAAGATGAAATAGCAGACAGACATTGTGGGATTTTGGTTAGTAAGGAAGTGAGGTCAGGTCCAGGTAGGTAGATCTACATGTCATCAGCGTAGAGATGATATTGTAAATTATGGGATTCTATGAGCTGTCTCAGGCCGAAGATGTAGAAGGGGAAGAATACTGTAGGGGTCCTGGAACTGAGCCTTGGTGAACACCGACAGACAGGGGGTGAGATGAGGAGGTGGTGTGGGAGAGGAAGACACTGAATGTCCGGTCTGTTAGATATGATGAGATCCATGATAGGGCCAAGTCTGTGATGCCAAGAGATAAGAGAATCTGTAACAGGAGGGAATGGTCCACAGTGTCGAAGGTAGAAGACAGGTCCAGGAGGAGGAGGACAGAGTAGTGCCGCTTGCTCTTGGCGGTTAGTAGGTCGTTGGTCACTTTAATTAGGGCAATTTCAATTTAGTGATGTGGTCGGAAGCCAGATTATAACTGGTCAAAGAGGGAGCAGGAGGAGAGGTGGGAGGACAATTCAAGATGGACATGCTGTTCCAGCAGTTTTGAGGCATAAGGGAGAAGGGATATCGGGCGATAGCTAGACACAGAGGATGGTCAAGGGAGGGTTTTTTGAGGATAGGTGTGATTGATGCATGTTTGAAGGATGAGGGGAAGACCCTGTTTGAAAGTGAGAGGTTGAAAAGTTGTGTTAGGGTTGGGATGAAGTCTTTGGCAAGGTTAGGGATGATGTGGGACGGGAGCGGGTCAAGCATGCAAGTGGTGAGATGTGATCTTGACAGAAGGGTGGAGAGCTGATCGTCTGTCATGGTGGAGAAGCTGGCTTTGGAAGAACAGGGTTGAGCAGTCAAAAGAAGGGGCATTGGGGGCTGCGGGTCAAAGCTTTGTCTGATGTTATTGATCTTCTGCTTAAAGAAAGAGGCAAAGTCTTCAGCAGAAATGAGAAAAAAGGGAGGAGGTGCTGGGGGATGGAGTAGAGAATTGAAAGTGTTGAAGAGCTGTTTAGGGTTGTGAGTCAGGGAGGATATGAGAGATGAGAAGTAGGTTTGTGAGAGTGGACTTGAAGCTGGTAAGGGACTGCTTGTATGCAAAAAATTTTCTCAGCAGAACAAGATCTCTTACATCTCTACTCAGCGACCCTGGAAGCTCGTCTCAGTTCTTTGGTCAGGCAGGTCAGCCAGAGCTGCCTGTTGATTGAATGAGTTTTGCTATACGTGAGGGGGGCCAAATCAAGTGTAGCTGTTATTGTGGTGTTATAAAAAGTGGCAAAAGCATCTGCCATGGAAGGAAGCTATGTCTGAAAGAGGGAGAAGGGACTCAGAGAGTGATTGTAAATTTAGATGTTTGAGATTTCTGCGAGGATGAGTGAGTTTGTGGAGTGGGGGGTTGCGCACTCGGAGGGGAGAGGGAAGAAAATGTCAGTAAGTTGTAGTCAGACAGGGGGAGGGGTGAGTTATTGAAATTAGTAAGGGAACAGAGGCGGATGAAGATGAGGCTCAGTGTGTGGCCATCTTTGTGGGTGGCTGCGGAGGACCATTGAGTAAGACCAAAGGAGGCAGTGAGCGATAAAAGTTTAGAGGCAGCTGGGATGGAAGTGTCAATGGGGATATTGAAGTCACCCATGATGATAGTGAGGAGGTCGGCTGAGAGGAAATGAAGTAGCCAGGTGGTGAAGTGGTCAAGAAAGGTGGAGATGGCTAGTTCTAGGGGCATACGTATTGCCAGTCCTACTCTAACATGAAAAACACCAAAAAGGAAAAATTCAAGAAAACACACCAAAAACAGGCAGAGATGCTTACCTGTCTAAATAGGCCTCAATACAAATGCACAAGCAGGGTGCAGCGGACCCAAATAAAATAGCAAATGCACAGGTGCAATACCTAATGAAACAGCCAGCCTTCAATAAGGGTTTGGTCGTGTGGTACACCAATGCATATATATTTATATGTATTGTTTTGCATGTATATTTTTTGGAGGGTGCAGTTGGGCCCAAATGGTTCTGTACACTGTGGCCTCTGTTCACACGGGATGCATTGTAGCACTGGGCAGCCCACCATAGGGCGTTATTAATAGGCTGGAGCCAGATGCCTTGCATTCCTTGTGTGAACACGCCACATCCAGAGTATGTATCTTAGTGCATTGGTGTACCACACGGCCAAACCCTTATTGAAGGCTGGCTGTTTCATTAGGTATTGCACCTGTGCATTTGCTATTTTATTTGGGTCCGCTGCACCCTGCTTGTGCATTTGTATTGAAGCCTATTTAGACAGGTAAGCATCTCTGCCTGTTTTTGGTGTTTTTTCTTGAATTTTTCCTTTTTGGTGTTTTTCATGTTAGAGTAGGACTGGCAATACGTAAGGACCCTTGGCGCGGGTTGCCGGCTTGCATATTATGGCCAGAATATCAACTAATACCTTACATATATTTATATGTTTTGTTTTGCACGTATATTTGTTTGCAGGGTGCAGTTGGGCCCAAATGGTTCTGTACACTGTGGCCTCTGTTCACACGGGATGCATTGTAGCACTGGGCAGCCCGCCATAGGGCGTTATTAATAGGCTGGAGCCAGATGCTTTGCGTTCCTTGTGTGAACACGCCACATACAGAGTATGTATCTTAGTGCATTGGTGTACCACACAGCCAAACCCTTATTGAAGGCTGGCTGTTTCATTAGGTATTGCACCTGTGCATTTGCTATTTTATTTGGGTCTGCTGCACCCTGCTTGTGCATTTGTATTGAGGCCTATTTAGACAGGTAAGCATCTCTGCCTGTTTTTGGTGTGTTTTCTTGAATTTTTCCTTTTTGGTGTTTTTCTAGTTTTGGGGGCAGTAGATGACAGCCAGCTTGAGGTTGGAAGGGGAGTAGATGCGGACGGAGTGCACCTCAAACGAGGGAAGAGTAGAGGAGGGTGGTAGTGGAATTGGGGTAATGGAGCAGGTATCAGACAGGAGCAAGCCAACTACTCCACCACATTTGCTGGTGGGGCGAGGGGTGTGAGTCCGCCATAAGAAAATGCAGCTGGAGAGGCTGAGTCAAAGGGCGTGAGCCAGGTTTCAGTGATGCCAAGGAAGGAGAGTTTGTTAGTGATAAAGAGGTCATGGATAAATGACAGTTTGTTGCAGACAAAGCGTGCGTTCCATAGTGCTCCAGGTAGCGGGAGTGGGGGCTGGATGAATTGGTACGAGGTTATCGTGGTTGTGAACTCGTGTAGAGGATCGTGGCAGGGGGTTAGAAATGAGTGTGGGGATGTGTTGAGGAGGGCCAGGATTAGGGGATACATCGCCAGCAATATGTAGCAGACAGAGCATTAGAAGGTAGGAGCAGGATAGGACATGATGCGGCCGTGTGTGTCTGGAGAAAAAGGATTGTATGTGGAGGAACAGTTCTGTGGAGAAGGTGAGGTGGCTGGGGAGGATGGAGGGAGAAATGACTAGTTCCTTACTAGGTGGAGGGATTACAGGAGATAGGAAGAAATAAAGTAGTATAGGGGTGAATGTAAAAAGAAACCGAAACATTATAGTGGTTTTCTATTCCTTTACCTTCCAGTCAATTCCAGTCCAATTCAATTCTAATTCAGAGTAATTAGAAATCTGAAATTTGAAAGATGGAATTTGAAAGATAGGCAGACACGTCTGGTCAGACTCATGGCTTTGAATTTATGTGCACCTAAGGGCTTGCAGCTGAGAGGGGATGTGGGCCTGTGTCCAGAGCACATGTTCACAGTTAACCCCATTCATGACCCAGCCTATTTTGACCTTAAAGGGAGGGTGCCGTGATTTTAGTTTTTGTATTAATAATTATTGATTATATAATCAATTATTTTTAATACAAAAGTAAATGTACTACTTTAATACTTTTTTATTTATTCATTTTTACTTTTGCCACTGGAGGCCGCCATTTTCATTAGTGTGGGTGTAAGTGTCTGGGCACGACACTTGCACACCTCACTTACGGCAGCCATGGGCATAGGAGCCAACAGTCGGGCTCCGACCGCTTCTCCTGCCTCTCAGCTGTGACTTGGGCACGCCCCCTGGGCTGCTAGTCACAGCTGTGAGAGGAGATCGCGGCCATTTTGTTTTTTTCCTCTGTCATCACACACACAGCTCAGTGTGTGCGCTCATAGCAGGAGCTGCCAGGGAGAAGCTGCTGCTGGGAGCGAGGGTCGGGGTGAGCATCTGCAGCCAGGAGCTGTGATTGCAGCCTGTACTTAGTATTACAGCACAGGCTGCAATCACTGCTCACTGCCGACCTGTTCAGAGCAGAGCAGGGAGATCGTCACACTGCTCTGCCCTGAACATGACTCAGCACTTCCTGGGAGAGGACTGAAGGTAAGTACAGGGTTTTTATTTTCTTATGCATCTACCACTGCTACCTGTCCCTATATACCACTGCTACCAGCCCTTATATACCACTGCTACCTGCTCCTATATACCACTGCTACCTGCTCCTATATACCACTGCTACCAGCCCTTATATACCACTGCTACCAGCCCTTATATACCACTGCTACCTGCTCCTATATACCACTGCTACCTGTCCCTATATACCACTGCTACCAGCCCTTATATACCACTGCTACCTGTCCCTATATACCACTGCTACCAGCCCTTATATACCACTGCTACCTGCCCCTATATACCACTGCTACCAGCCCTTATATACCACTGCTACCTGTTCCTATATACCACTGCTACCTGTCCCTATATACCACTGCTATCAGCCCTTATATACCACTGCTACCTGCCCCTATATACCACTGCTACCTGCCCCTATATACCACTGCTACCTGCTCCTATATACCACTGCTACCTGCTCCTATATACCACTGCTACCAGCCCTTATATACCACTGCTACCAGCCCTTATATACCACTGCTACCTGTCCCTATATACCACTGCTACCAGCCCTTATATACCACTGCTACCTGCCCCTATATACCACTGCTACCAGCCCTTATATACCACTGCTACCTGTTCCTATATACCACTGCTACCTGTCCCTATATACCACTGCTACCAGCCCTTATATACCACTGCTACCTGCCCCTATATACCACTGCTACCTGCCCCTATATACCACTGCTACCTGCTCCTATATACCACTGCTACCTGCTCCTATATACCACTGCTACCAGTCCTTATATACCACTGCTACCAGCCCTTATATACCACTGCTACCTGCTCCTATATACCACTGCTACCAGCCACTATATACCACTGCTACCTGCTTCTATATACCACTGCTACCTGCTTCTATATACCACTGCTACCTGCTCCTATATACCACTGCTACCTGCTCCTATATACCACTGCTACCAGTCCTTATATACCACTGCTACCAGCCCTTATATACCACTGCTACCTGCTCCTATATGCCACTGCTACCAGCCACTATATACCACTGCTACCTGCTTCTATATACCACTGCTACCTGCTTCTATATACCACTGCTACCTGCTCCTATATACCACTGCTACCTGCTCCTATATGCCACTGCTACCAGCCCCTATATACCATCTACCACTGCTACCAGCCCCTATATACCATCTACCACTGCTACCAGCCTCTATATACCACCTACCACCGCTACCTGCCTCTGTATACCACTGCTACCTGCCTCTGTATACCACCGCTACCTGCCTCTGTATACCACCGCTACCTGCCTCTGTATACCACCACTACCTGCCTCTGTATACCACCTACCACTGCTGCCTACCTCTATATACCATCTACTACTGCTGCCTGCCTCTGTATACCACCGCTACCTGCCTCTGTATGCCACCTAACACTGCTGCCTGCCTCTATATACCATCTACCACTGCTGCCTGCCTCTGTATAGCACCGCTACCTGCCTCTGTATAGCACCGCCACCTGCCTCTGTATACCACCTACCACTGCTGCCTGCCTCTATATACCATCCACCACTGCTGCCTACCTCTGTATAGCGCCACTACCTGCCTCTGTATAGCACCGCTACCTGCCTCTGTATAGCACCGCCACCTGCCTCTGTATACCACCTACCACTGCTGCCTGCCTCTATATACCATCTACCACTGCTGTCTGCCTCTATATACCATCTACCACTGCTGCCTGCCTCTATATACCATCTACCACTGCTGCCTGCCTCTATATACCATCTACCACTGCTGCCTGCCTCTGTATAGCACCGCTACCTGCCTCTGTATAGCACCGCTACCTGCCTCTGTATACCACCGCTACCTGCCTCTGTATGCCACCTAACACTGCTGCCTGCCTCTATATACCATCTACCACTGCTACCTCTGTCCTGTGTAGCTAATCTAGTCCTGTGTAGCTAATCCTGTCCTGTGTACAGTATCACACAAGATAGGATTAGATACACGGCTCAGCAGTCAGTATCTAATCCTCTCCTATGCACTCCTCTCCCCCCTGCGTGTCTTTCCCCATTGTGGTTTATTATTTTTGTTGTGGGAGATGAGGGAGTCGAGGATTATGCGTTCGGTATGGTATAAAAAAGATTAATAAAGGACTTTATTCTGGCCGAGTCTTTATTTACAATACATGTGAGATCTATGTGGCGGCATTATGGGTGATCTATATGGCGGTATTATGTGAGAAGCATATGGTGGTATGTGAGAACACTGGCTGTATTATGTGTGATCTATATGGTGGTATGTGAGAACACTGGCGGTATTATGTGTGATCTATATGGCGGTATTATGTGAGAACACTATGGCAGTATTATCTTCAGAAAGCGGACCCATTCTATGGTGGTTCTGGCTGAGCACCTGCACGCGGGTCTGGGGTAATAGAGGGGGCAGCATGACCTCCAGTTAGGTGCAGTCAGGGGAAGGCTGGTGAGGCAGCTGAAGAGAGGGGTCTCATTTTTATCGTTACCATATGGCTACATTTCTTTCCCAGCGTCACCCCGTACTTCGCCTGTCGCCTCGCTTTCACACATTGCCAGGACAGGATGGAGAAGACAGGATCTGAGGAGGGGAATGGGGTCTGCATGCAAAGTCTGGATCAGACCAGGCCATCAATCCGCAGAAATGTTTCCTGGATTTCAGTGGAGCAGACGGTCCATCCATGTGTATAAAAGACAGCGCTCTATGTACAAACCCTGGCTGCTCCGCACACCGAACAGGGGGCCCCTATAGACCAGCACACTGCTCTCCTGAAATACTCTGTGCTGCTGTCACCCTGCTCCCTCCACCACATATCTCCCAGAATCCTTGCTGCCTGCCATCCTCGGTGACCGTAGACTTGTCAGTATAAGGCTGCTTTCACACTATCATTATTTGGTTTGTATTTTACCTCAGTATTTGTAAGCCAAAACCTGGAGTGGGTGATAAATACAGAAGTGGTGACATGTTTCTATTATACTTTTCCTCTATTTGTTCCACTCCTGGTTTTGGCTTACAAATACTGAGGTAAAATACTGACCAAATACTGATAGTGTGACGGCAGCCATACTCTGCAGTCACCAACAAAATGGCTGCTCACTGGGTTCCTGAATATCATCCTCTCTAATCCCTTAGCAAACACCCAGAAGGGGAGGAGAGGAGACATCACACAGGTCAGCAGACTCCGCCCATATTTACTGCAGTGCTGTAATGTGAGCTAGTTGTACACTAGGTTTTTCTGAAATTTCAGCAGCTGCTCCCCCTAGTGTTTAAAAGTGGAAATGCCAAAACTTTTCAAATTATTTTTCATATTTTACTAAATTATAAACAAATGATAATATTTTTTAAGAAAATGTAATCATTAATTCTTTACATTTTTACAATTTGTGAAAAAAATTTTTTTTGATGGCACCTTCCCTTTAAAGACCTTGCCGTTTTTTGCAATTCTGACCAGTGTCCCTTTATGAGGTAATAACTCAGGAACGCTTCAACGGATCCTAGCGGTTCTGAGATTGTTTTTTCGTGACATATTGGGCTTCATGTTAGTGGTAAATTTACGTCAATAAATTATGCGTTTATTTGTGATAAAAACGGAAATTTGGCGAAAATTTTGAAAATTTCGCAATTTTCACATTTTGAATTTTTATTCTGTTAAACCAGAGACATATGTGACACAAAATAGTTAATAAATAACATTTCCCACATGTATACTTTACATCAGCACAATTTTGGAAACAAAATTTTTTTTTGTTAGGAAGTTATAAGGGTTAAAATTTGACCAGCGATTTCTCATTTTTACAACAAAATTTACAAAACCATTTTATTTAGGGACCACCTCACATTTGAAGTCAGTTTGAGGGGTCTATATGGCTGAAAATACCCAAAAGTGACACCATTCTAAAAAATGCACTCCTCAAGGTGCACAAAACCACATTCCAGAAGTTTATTAACCCTTCAGGTGCTTCACAGCAGCAGAAGCAACATGGAAGGAAAAAATGAACATTTAACTTTTTAGTCACAAAAATTATCTTTTAGCAACAATTTTTTTATTTTCCCAATGGAAAAAGGAGAAACTGAACCACGAAAGTTGTTGTCCAATTTGTCCTGAGTACGCTGATACCTCACATGTGGGGGTAAACCACTGTTTGGGCGCACGGCAGGGCTTGGAAGGGAAGGAGCGCCATTTGACTTTTTGAATGAAAAATTGGCTCCACTCTTTAGCGGACATCATGTCACGTTTGGAGAGCCCCTATGTGCCTAAACATTGGAGCTCCCCCACAAGTGACCCCATTTTGGAAACTAGACCCCCCAAGGAACTTATCTAGATGCCTAGTGAGCACTTTAAACCCTCAGGTGCTTCACAAATTGATCTGTAAAAATGAAAAAGTACTTTTTTTTTCACAAAAAAATTCTTTTCGCCTCAATTTTTTCATTTTCACATGGGCAATAAATGGGATAAAATGGATCCTAAAATTTCTTGGGCAATTTCTCCCGAGTACGCCAATACCTCATATGTGGGGGTAAACCACTGTTTGGGCACACGGCAGGGCTCGGAAGGGAAGGCGCGCCATTTGACTTTTTGAATGGAAAATTAGCTCCAATTGTTAGCAGACACCATGTCGCGTTTGGAGAGGCCCTGTGTGCCTAAACATTGGAGCTCCCCCACAAGTGACCCCATTTTGGAAACTAGACCCCCCAAGGAACTTATCTAGATGCATATTGAGCACTTTAAACCCCCAGGTGCTTCACAGAAGTTTATGACGCAGAGCCATGAAAATAAAAAATAATTTTTCTTTCCTCAAAAATGATTTTTTAGCCTGGAATTTCCTATTTTGCCAAGGGTAATAGGAGAAATTGGACCCCAAATGTTGTTGTCCAGTTTGTCCTGAGTACGCTGATACCCCATATGTGGGGGTAAACCACTGTTTGGGCGCACGGCAGGGCTCGGAAGGGAAGGCACGCCATTTGGCTTTTTAAATGGAAAATTAGCTCCAATCATTAGCGGACACCATGTCACGTTTGGAGAGCCCCTGTGTGCATAAACATTGGAGATCCCCCACAAATGACCCAATTTTGGATACTAGACCCCCAAAGGAACTAATCTAGATGTGTGGTGAGGACTTTGAACCCCCAAGTGCTTCACAGAAGTTTATAACGCAGAGCCATGAAAATAAAAAAAAAAAATTATTTTCTCAAAAATGATCTTTTAGCCTGCAATTTTTTATTTTCCGAAGGGTAACAGGAGAAATTTGACCCCAAAAGTTGTTGTCCAGTTTCTCCTGAGTACGCTGATACCCCATATGTGGGGGTAAACCACTGTTTGGGCACATGCCGGGGCTCGGAAGGGAAGTAGTGACGTTTTGAAATGCAGACTTTGATGGAATGCTCTGCGGGCGTCACGCTGCGTTTGCAGAGCCCCTGATGTGGCTAAACAGTAGAAACCCCCCACAAGTGACCCCATTTTGGAAACTAGACCCCGAAAGGAACTTATCTAGATGTGAGGTGAGCACTTTGAACCCCCAAGTGCTTCACAGAAGTTTATAATGCAGAGCCGTGAAAATAATAAATACGTTTTCTTTCCTCAAAAATAATTATTTAGCCCAAAATTTTTTATTTTCCCAAGGGTTACAGGAGAAATTGGACCCCAAAATTTGTTGTCCAGTTTCTCCTGAGTACGCTGATACCCCATGTGTGGGGGTAAACCACTGTTTGGGCACACGTTGGGGCTCAGAAGGGAAGTAGTGACTTTTGAAATGCAGACTTTGATGGAATGGTCTGCGGGCGTCACGTTGAGTTTGCAGAGCCCCTGGTGTGCCTAACAGTAGAAACCCCCCACAAGTGACCCCATTTTAGAAACTAGACCCCCCCAAGGAACTTATCTAGATATGTGGTGAGCACTTTGAACCCCCAAGTGCTTCACAGACGTTTACAACGCAGAGCCGTGAAAATAAAAAATCATTTTTCTTTCCTCAAAAATGATGTTTTAGCAAGCATTTTTTTATTTTCAGAAGGACAACAGGAGAAATTGGACCCCAGTAATTGTTGCGCGGTTTGTCCTAAGTACGCTGGTACCCCATATGTGGGGGTAAACCACTGTTTGGGCACACGTCGGGGCTCGGAAGTGAGGGAGCACCATTTGACTTTTTGAATACAAGATTGGCTGGAATCAATGGTGGCGCCATGTTGCGTTTGGAGACCCCTGATGTGCCTAAACAGTGGAAACCCCTCAATTCTACCTCCAACACTAACCCCAATACACCCCTAACCCTAATCCCAACTGTAGCCATAACCCTAATCACAACCCTAACCCCAACACACCCCTAACCACAACCCTAACCCCAACACACCCCTAACCCTAACCACAACCCTAATTCCAACTGTAACCATAACCCTAATCACAGCCCTAACCCTAATCCCAACTGTAGCCATAACCCTAATCACACCCCTAACCACAACCCTAATTCCAACCCTAACCCTAAGGCTATGTGCCCACGTTGCGGATTCGTGTGAGATTTTTCAGAATCATTTTTGAAAAATCAGCGGGTAAAAGGCACTGCGTTTTACCTGCAGATTTACCGCGGATTTCCAGCGTTTTTTGTGCGGATTTCACCTGTGGATTCCTATTGAGGAACAGGTGTACGCACAAAGAATTGACATGCTGCGGAAAATACAACGCAGCGTTTCCGCGCGGTATTTTCCGCACCATGGGCACAGCGGATTTGGTTTTCCATAGGTTTACATGCTACTGTAAACCTGATGGAACACTGCTGCGAATCCGCAGCGGCCAATCCGCTGCGGATCCGCAGCCAAATCCGCACCGTGTGCACAGCCTAATTCTAAAGGTATGTGCACACACTGCGGAAAACGCTGCGGATCCGCAGCAGTTTCCCATGAGTTTACAGTTCAATGTAAACCTATGGGAAACAAAAATCGCTGTACACATGCTGCAGAAAAACTGCACGGAAACGCAGCGGTTTACATTCTGCAGCATGTTACTTGTTTCTGCGGATTCCGCAGCGGTTTTACAACTGCTCCAATAGAAAATCGCAGTTGTAAAACCGCATTGAAATGCGCAGAAAAACCGCGGTAAATCCGCCATAAATCCGCAGCGGTTTAGCACTGCGGATTTATCAAATCCGCAGCGGAAAAATCCGCAGAGGAACAGAATATGTGTGCACATACCGAAACCCTAACCCTAGCCCTATTCTAACCTTAGTGGAAAAAAAAAAAAATTCTTTATTTTTTTATTGTCCCTACCTATGGGGGTGACAAAGGGGGGGGGGTCATTTATTATTTTGATCACTGTGATAGATTATATCTCAGTGATCAAAATGCACTTTGGAACGAATCTGCCGGCCGGCAGATTCGGCGGGCGCACTGCGCATGCGCCCGCCATTTTGGAAGATGGCGGTGCCCAGGGAGAAGAAGGACGGACCTCGGCAGGATCGGTAAGTATGATGGGGTAGGGGGAGCACGGGGGAGGATCGGAGCATGGGGGGGGATCGGAGCGCGGGGGGGTGGAACGGAGCACGGGGGGTGGAACGGAGCACGGGGGGGTGTGGATCGGAGCATAGGGGGGTGGATGATGCACGGGGGGGTGGATCGGAGTGCAGGGGGGTTGGATCGGAGCACGGGGGGGGTGATTGGAGCACGGGGGGAGCGGACAAGAGCACGGGGGGAGCGGAGCACAGGACGGAGCGGTGCATAGGACTGATCGGAGGACTGGGGGGGCGATCGGTGGGGTGGGGTGGGGGCACATTAGTGTTTCCAGCCATGGCCGATGATATTGCAGCATCGGCCATGGCTGGATTGTAATATTTCACCAGTTTTAATAGGTGAAATATTACAAATCGCTCTGATTGGCTGTTGAAAGTGAAACTGCCAATCAGAGAGATCGTAGCCACGGGGGGGGGTGAAGCCACCCCCCTGGGCTAAACTACCACTCGCCCTGTCCCTGCAGATCGGGTGAAATGGGAGTTAACCCTTTCACCCGATCTGCAGGGACGCGATCTTTCCATGACGCCACATAGGCGTCATGGGTCGGATTGGCACCGACTTTCATGACGCCTACGTGGCGTCATGGGTCGGGAAGGGGTTAAGCCAGGTCATAAAGAGGGGGAGGGGTTAGATTGACCATTCAGGTATGCAAGGGAGATGCAAGAGGAATGAAGTACATATGGATAGAAACTAATGGGTAAGCAAAGCATACCAGGTGGGGATTATTTGCATTTCATATAGACAGACAAAGCAGGAAAGTTGAGTGGATGAGCATACCAGGTGGGTATTTATTTTCTTAGATGGTGTGCCTGAACAACACTGTAATGTGTAATGATGTTTAAGTGGAAATATAGCCTTCTGATTTGCCACTGAAACACAGTTTTAGCACAAACAATTTGGAGTAGATAATTGCACCTAGTGGCTGCACAACTATATTATGCTTAACATTTTTTGTTAGTGGAAATGCCACTGAAACACAGTTTTAGCACAAATTATTAGGAGTAGCTATTTGGGTCTCGTGGCTACACCACTTTAGCAGGCCTAATGATTTTTACATAGAAATCTGGTCCTCTGATTTGTCACTGATACACAGTTTTAGCACAATGTAGAGTAGCTAATTGGGACTTGTGGCTGCACCACTATAGAAAGCCTAATGATGTTTAAGTGGAAATCTGTCCTTCTAATTTGCCACTGACAAACAGTTTCAGTACAAACTATTTGGAGTAGCTAATGTGGCTTCCGGAGACTGTCACACAGTCTTTGCACAATCTACTTTGATGCTGGAAGATCGATTTCACACAGGTTAAGTTCACTTTCAACACCAGCACTAGAAGGAGCGACCTTTCTGCATTGTTACACTGAGCCAATGGCGCCAGCAAGACAAGGTGTTCGCTTTTTATATGGTAAGGGACATGTGACTTCGGCGATCAATCACAGAAGACCTTGTGTCATGACGTTGTGGATGGTTTCTGTGCCCTGATTGGTTGCCAGAATCAACACACATAAAGTTAAAGGAAGAAAAACAAACAAAAAAAGCACGTGCCACTGCTGTAACCTCTCCACATGTTCCTCTGACCAAGAAACGCCTCCTCCCCTTATCAAACTCGTCTTCCCGTCCCCTCCGCTCATCATACAGCACCACTATCCTAGTCAAAGTAATAACAAAAGCATTAGTGGAAACGCGATGATTTACTGAACTGTGACCGACTATTGACGACTTTGAGTAAAAATGCTTGTGAAAGCCATCACAAATCTGAATGTGTTACGTTTGTGCCGAATTTGAGATTGGCGAATGTTTTCTGAACACATTCGCTTATCTCTAGTAACCAACACCATTTGTAAAAATATTACATTTTTTTCATGTCAAAGGCCTCCATAGCCTTTATTGTACTGCATAACAGGGTGGTTTAATAGTAGCACTTTAGCTTCTAAAGCGCAATTTTGTTTTTCATGGGGCAATCGTAGGAGCGTGCAGCTCCTGTTGGCTCTTTTTTAGGATGTCTCCTAAGCTAAAACAGACTGTACTGGTGACATATTCCCTTCAAAGTCACCAGGTTATAGTTATTTCACATTCTGACGCTAGATGGTGCAAAAGGAAAGAAAACCTCAATGTTTTTAGAGCTGCTGCCTGTGAAGTGTTTGCTATGAATACAGAACCTGCTCTGTAAATGTTTTGTTTATCAACGGAAATCTTTGTCGTGCAATATGCATAAAACTGGGTTTTTTTTCTATTCCCAAAAGTGAGATGTGTACTTTATACATTTTCTGAAACTCCTTTCCTGCACGATATATTTCTACACTTGTCTTTTTTCTTATGTCTCTGAATGATCATGCCTTTTGCCAACTGTACTATTGCTACCATAGGGGCAACCATCAGAATTTTAAGTAAAGGAAGAAGGGTTTTTGGTCACCGCAATGTCGAGAGGAAGGTATCATACCAGTGCCATGGTTCTGTGGGAGAAACACAATTAAAGAAAATAGTTTCTTCATCCTTTTCACTGTTTCAGATATTCACCCAAGAGTACAGTGGGTACGGAAAGTATTTAGGCCCCTTTAAATTTTTCACTCTTTCTTTCATTGCAGCCATTTGGTAAATTCAAAAAAGTTCATTTTTTCACATTAAAGTACATTCTGCATCCCGTCTTGACTGAAAAAAACAGAAATATATATTTTTTGCAAATTTAATAAAAAAGAAAAAATATCACATGGTCATAAGTTTTCAGACCCTTTTCTCAGACATTCATATTTAAGTCACATTCTGTCCATTTCCTTGTGATCCTCCTTAAGATGGTTCTACTCCTTCATTGTCGTCCAGCTGTGTTTAATTAAACTGATAGGACTTGATTTGGAAAGGCACACACCTGTCTATATAAGACCTCACAGCTCACAGTGCATGTCAGACCAAATGAGAATCATGAGGTCAAAGGAACTGGCTAAGGAGCTCAGAGGCAGAATTGTGACAAGGAACAGATCTGGCCAAGGTTACAACAGAATTTCTGCAGTACTCAAGGTTCTTAAGAGTCTAGTGGCCTCCATAATCCCTAAATGGAAGACGTTTGGGACCACAACAAGTCTTCCTAGACTTGGCCGGCCAGCCAAACTGAGCAATCGTGGGAGAACAGCCTTGGTGAGAGAGGTAAAGAAGAACCCCAAGATCACTGTGGCTGAGCTCCAGAGATGAAGTAGGGAGATGGGAGAAAGTTCCACAAAGTCAACCATCACTGCAGCCCTCTACCAGTCGGGCCTTTATGGCAGAGTGGCCCGACGGAAGCTTCTCCTCAGTGCAAGACATATAAAAGCCCCTATAGAATTTGCTAAAAAACACATGAAGGACTCCAAGACAATGTGAAATAAGATTCTCTGGTCTGATGAGATGAAGATAGACCTTTTTGGTGATAATTGTAAGCGGTATCTGTGGAGAAATCCAAGAACTGCTCATCACCTGCCCAATTCAATCCCAACAGTGAAACATGCTGGTGGCAGCATCATGCTATGGGGGGGGGGGGGGGGGGTCAGTTGCAGAGACGTCTGGTTGTCATTGAAGGAAACATGAATGCCGCCTATTTTAGAGATATCCTGGATGAAAACCTCTTCTGGACCTCAGTCTTGGCCAAAGGTTCACCTTCCAACAAGACAATGACGCTAAGCACACAGCTAAAATAACAAAGGAGTGGCTTCAGAACAACTCTGTGACCATTCTTGACTGGCCCAGTCAGAGCCCTGACCTAAACCCAATTGGGCATCTCTGGAGAGATCTGAAAATTGCTGCCCACCAACGTTCACCATCCAACCTGACGGAACTGGAGAGGATCTGCAAGGAAGAATGGCCGAGGATCCCCAAATCCAGGTGTTAAAAACTTGTTGCATCATTCCCAAGAAGACTCATGGCTGTACTAGCTCAAAAGGTGCTTCTACTCAATACTGAGCAAAGGATCTGAATACTTATGACCATGTGAAATTTCAGTTTTTCTTATTTAATAAATTTGCAAAAATTACTACATTTCTGTTTTTTTCAGTCAAGATGGGGTGCAGAGGGAACGATAATGAGAAAAAAATGAACTTTTTTGAATTTACCAAATGACTACAATGAAACAAACAGTGAAAAATTTAAAGGGGTCTGAATACTTTTCATACCCACTGTATGTTCACCAAAGTTTTGTTGGTATTAGCTATGATAAAATCAAGCATACTTAGATGCTGTGCAGAGGGGAATCTATGCAAAATAGAGACTGTCTGGGATGATTTAGTGAATCCTGCTTTGAGCAGGGAGTTGGACTAGATGACCCAGGAGGTTCCTTCCAACTCTAACATTCTATGATTATTCAAGACCAGCGATGTTCACGGGTATGTGCTAGAGTCATATGCTCTTGATTCTTTAAGAGGCGCATACCTTTTAATGAATCTAGAGCATCTGGTAAGTGGTGTGTGCCTCTGTGCACCTCACCGCAAATATTTCTCCAGTCAAGGATTGGAGTAAGATTTCTAGGTTAGGTATGTCACAGATCGTCATGAATTTGACAGGCAGTGGTGTCATACATCGGTTGCACCCGAGCTCCATCCATTGTGGTGGAGCTGATCGAAACGTTTGTAAAAATGCACCTACATTTTGCCACTTTTCAAAGCTTTTCATAATTGTTTTCAGGAATAGGAGCCTGTGTGATATAAAAGGGGTTTGTTCCATGCTATGTACAACCATTGAGGGTTCAGAATAGGGCAAAAGGTATTGACCATCCACCGCATGAATCCACCCAGCAAGTATTGGACATGCACATGAGCTATATCAAAATGAAATATTCCATAGATTTAGGATATATTCCATTAATCCAACATAGCGTAGACATAACACTAATATAAATGGTCACTTTTATTTCAACAAACATTGCATAAATCCATAGTAGAAGCAAATAGAAAACTATACAGTATTGTGGAAAATTTTTGCCTAATATCTAAATACACACAGATATGGCTTGTATAAGATGCCAATCACACAGATAATAATAGCATGGGTGTGAACAATCGTCTGTAAGCTGCCATGGTGTACTACACAAATCTGTGTGACTGGTGTCCCATACAAGTCTTATGCGTGTGCATTTATAATACTAGGCAACCACCCTATCAATGAATGTTAGGTGTCCGAGTAGTTGTTTTATCAGTATCTTTCATTTGTGCTCCTTCTGCCTTTTATCATGGGGCCTGCCACATCCCGTAGTGCATTAGTTTAGTGACCTGGAATTGGTAAGTACCGCAGATTTCAGCAGACTCATTCACCACCCAGAAAGAACTTTACTTTACTTGTTACAGATAGCACTCCTTCTAGACTGGGATCATACAACATGTCTTTTACTGATATGAATAGATTTTGTCCCTTTTTACTGGGGCACTCCAGGGTTCCATGTCCGGTACCTTTGGTGTTATTCTGTTTCCATCAGCAAGATAGATTGTTTCTTTGTTATTTAAGTCAAGTTGTATGAAAAAGTTTCTAGCATTTGTCATGACTTGTTGCTCTGGATTTAATTGAAATGTATGACTATTTGTCAGTGCACATGGATCAGAGCTTGTAGCTTTGACCTTTTGATTAGTCTCATTTTGAAATTGGTTTTGCTGTTCTACTTACCATATTGTATGTTTTTTCTTTATGTATCCCTGTTTGATGCTTCTGAAACATGCTCTCTTATTGTGTTTAACTGTCACTTTACATATGATTCTACTGCTACTTTCTGTGTATTCCTGCTCATTTTTCCTCTGGTATTAATTTACTAGTCTGGTCTGGTCTTTACAAATTCGGTGTCAGGTCTGTGTCAGGTCTTGTCTCTAGTGCATTAATTAGCACATTATATGAGTCATGGTGATATGGCTGCTATCTTTTATACCCTAACCCAGTGATTTCAGTTGTGCAATGAATTTATGGGCTCCTCTCCTGCATATCTTTTTCTTTGCTACTTTAGCTTTGTATGGTTTTCTTTGCAAAATAACTTGTTTTTTAGACTGGATTTCTTGTGCAGCTTTTGTGGTTCATCTCACATGCCTTTAGCAGTGTTCTCATGTCTTATGAGGATCTGTTAATCATCCTCCACTAATAAGCGTATAATGGCTTTTGCCTGTTTGTTTTTCTTGTCCCATTCCTGAATATTAACCTGTGGTCTCTCTATAGTAATAATGTTCCACAAATCATCTCTGAGTAGCAGAATTTTCAGTTTAAAGTTCCATAGCTGGTAATTGTCTCTATTCAGTTTTGCCATTGTAAGTTTAAGCTGTGAACTGCTGGACATTTTTCTTCTCTTATTACACAAATTCGGACTACATGTGCAGAGCTGGAGTAAGTGTGACATCAGAACTAGTGTTTGTACGGAAGATAGTTCTTGGGTCTAAAATGCCTTTTGTCAAAGGCAGAGACAAGACTAGTCTCCCGGCTTGCTTTTCCCAGTGCCGCTTGAGGCGATTGATGGGTCTTTTGTTAAGTAAACATATGGGAGAGACCTTTCAATCACATACAGCACTAAAAAGAGAAGCCAGCCAGGTGCAGTGCGGGACTAGTTTCATATCTTCCTACAGTCCCTGGCCAGCTCTTCAAACTATATTTTCTCTGAAATGCTGGAGAACATCATGCAGCTGGGCTCTGCCAGTGGTTTGGACAGCATGAATGAGATTATAGTTCCTTTTAAATTAAGTGTTTAATTCTAATGTTGATTGTAGGTGACTTTAAATTTTTTTATGTGTCTGTCCACATAACATTATAAAATACTTCCAGTTTTCACTCTGATCGCTAGAACAGTCACAATATGTTGCTGATGCTTTTTGTATTCTGTATCTCACTTATTAGCTTTGCTGTATAGAATAGGACAGAATGAGAAGAGCCTTGAATTTATTATTGTAAGATGAAAGATATGATTCAGTGATCAAGCTATTGTAAGGGCAGAGGTCCTTTGGCCCATAAGAGGAGAGCACTATTTTTTGTCTCTCCTGCTTTGAGTTGCACGTCCTTCCTGCGGAGAACAATGTTAAAGCGGATGCCTTGTCTTGATCCTTTCACCTATCTGATTCACAGCACATCATTAAGCATCTAGGATTGTTGAAATGGCTCCTGTTATTTTAAAAGACATCTGTCCAGGAAAGACCTTTGTTCCTACTGATAGGAGGAAGAGAATTCTGTCCTGGTGACACAAATCCAAGTTGGCTGGCCATGTGGGCACACATAAGTCTACAGAGCTGATTGCTTGCTTGCTTCTGGTGGCCCTCACTGATCAAGGATGTTCAAAATTTTGTAACCACCTGCTCACTGTGTGCCAGAAACAAGTCTCCCAGGAACAAGCCTGATGGTCTCCTTCAGCCTCTGCCAGTTACTTCTGTCACCTGACAACACACTGCCATGCATTTCATCACAGACTTATTATTATTATTATTATTATTTATTGTTATAGCGCCATTTACTCCATGGCGCTTTACATGTAAGGAGGGGTATACATAATAAAAACAAGTACAATAATCTTAAACAATACAAGTCATAACTGGTACAAGAGGAGAGAGGACCCTGCCCGCGAAGGTTCACAATCTACAAGAGATGGGTGAGGATACAGTAGGTGAGGATAGAGCTGGACATGCAGCGGTTTGGTCGATCGGTGGTTACTGCAGGTTATAGGCTTGTCGGAAGAGGTGGGTCTTGCCCCTTTCTGAAGGTTCCAACACCATATGTGCCATAGTTCTCTAAGATGGCTCACTTCATTCCCTGGTTGGTCTTACTTCCACTCCGAAGCTCGCCATACAGTTCTTTCAGAATGTGTTTCACCTCCATGGTCTTCATCTCCACATTGTCTCTGATCATGCGGTCCAGTACACATTGAAATTTTGGAGAGCTCTTTGCAAGCTGCTGAATATCCAACTGAATTTTTGTCACTATTCCTTCTATCAGTGTGTCTGGATGCAGTGAATGACAATTCTGCCATCCTATCTTGGGCAGGGGCAAGCTGAGCTGTCAATATTGTGATGGACAGCTTTGCTGTACAATTGAATGCTGGGGCATGCTGAGCTGTCAGTGTTTTGTGTGACAGTTTAGCCGTCCAATCAGGATCAGGATCAGGATCAGGATGTACCAGGGCTTCATACATATGTCTGCTATTCAGAGTCATTGCCTGACTATTCACCCAGCTCTCTGCCTTAGATTGCTGCCTATTGAAGCTTTTCTCAAGAGATGCATGTGTACTCTGTGCTCCTAGTCTTGTATTCCAATCTTTGTTGCTCGACCTTGGATTTGTTTTTCACATTGCTTTTGCCTAGCCTTTTTGTTGTGATCCACTACCTTCTTGGAATTCTGACCACGGAAAGTGACCTGACTACACCTTTGTCTTACCCCTCTGTGTATGACGTACCCTCCTGGCTTTTGACATTGAACCTCTTGACTACCCAGCCTCGCAATTGGTCCATGAGTAGTGACAAGAGTCACAGTTTTCTCTTCCGCATATTATCTTCAGCCCATGGATGCCACGAGGGACAAGAAGTATGAAATAAATTATCTGTAGAAGTTGGTGAAATCCATTAGTGGTACGCAATCCTTAGGGATGACGCCAGGAGAAAGCAGCAGAAACATTCTCAGGATCCATTTTGAGGCCCTGACTGGAAGCAAAGTAGCTGAGGATCTTTTGAAGACACATTTGGACAATTTAGCGAACAATTTGTTCTCTGGTAGATGCTGCAAAACTTTACGGATATGCCATCTATGGGCAAGTGAAATGGATCAATCAAATTCTTGATAACTATCTATACCACTTTACCTCTGCTTGTAAGGATGATACATTAATAACTAACGTGACACTAAATAAAGTAAGTGTTAGCAAATACTCTATCCCGAAGTGAAGGAGAATAATCAAGCTTAATAAAGATTAACAATTATAAAGTGTTCACATGTATCATGTCATGCACTATGTCACTTTATAATTGTTAATCTTTATTAAGCTTGATATACTGTTTATAATGCCCATGCAATGTATAGGGGCCTTTTTATACAATTAGGTAGATTATTCTCCTTCACTTCGGGATAGAGTATTTGCTAACACTTACTTTATTTAGTGTCACGTTAGTTATTAATGTATTTTTTGGCCGCCACTTATACACTTCCCAGAATGGCCGCTGTACTGTGAAGCTAAATTTTATCTGTGCACTCTTGTCTTGTATCAGACGTTAGCTGTGCACGCCCCTATTGGTAGGCGTGACTGTTCTGACATCATTAATGCCTCCCCACTCCTCATGCCCATTCTGGATATCACTTTCCTCCACCTATTGTACCTCACAAACATGGCCGCCGTCTGGGTCTTCATAAATATGGATGCCACAGTGCGCACGCGCAGCTCGATCTGCGTACCACTCACCCATCCCTGTGGCTATCTCTTGTGACGATGTGCGCATGCTCCATGATGTCACCCGGCAAGATTTTGCCGCATGCGCACACCGTATTGACGGCAACAGCATGAGATGTGCAGTTCCGGTTTGCGCTTCTCGGGGCGCGTGCGCCGCACCTGTTGGCACCTAGGGGCAGTTCTATTTAAACCCAGGGGACACAACATACGCTACTCCCCTTCTTGAAGAAGCACTTACGCGAAACGCGTGTCAAGGGGTCACAGCAGGAGGACCTAGGACACTGCCGATTATGGGTGAGTGATGGCATCCTATTGGGACTTGTAGGGAGTTTGGGGATCCCATGTTTATGGTAGCATCTATAGAAGTGTATGTGCAGAACCTGGATGTTTGATCTACTTGGACTATACTTTCTCTCCCCCCTCCCCTGTCTCAGGATTTGCTGTATGTACCCATGCAGATGCTGCATTATTGGTCCAGATAGCCTGCTGTGCTAGCAGGTTCCTTGTATCCTTCCTCTTTTTTGTATTTTGCCCTTTGATTGGGCTGGTTTTGTACATTTTAAGTGCATTAATAAAATGATTGTTTTACTTTTTCAATCTATCGGTGTTTATTGTACTCCATGTCCTCTATTTGTTTATATGTTCTGGGAGTAGTACACCCATTACCATATTTGGCTGCACATATGCATTCACGGAGGGAGCAGGGCCATAGCCCCTCTCAGCCTGGGTATTTTGTTATATTTGTTTTGATTTTTGTTCTAAGCTATGGGATTATACCCTACCTCTTTATCCAAAGAGTCTTCTTTCAGTCTTGGTATGAAATCTATGATAGCAAAATGATGGCATTATCATTAGGATAGAGATGCAGCTACAAAAGTTTCAGCAACCAGAAAATCATCTGATTTCTTGCTATATCATTTTTTTTAAACATGTGATTGAGTAAAGTATCAGATAATTAAAGGGAACCTGTCATGTCCCAAATACTAATAACATGCAGATATGGAGTTAATTTGCAGGTTTATGCCCACTTCACGTGTCCGTGTTTCCAGTATGTATGGTATCCGTTTTATTTTCACGGATCCCACACGTACCTGTGACACCCCTGAAAGCCAGTTGTCACAGTGGTATTGCCCTTCCTCACGGGGAGGGTGATGCCATGCCTGGAAGAGACGAGGATCCCTTTAACTGGTAACACTAACATGCAACACTTTTCTGACTCCAGGCCAGAAGGGGGAGCTCTAGACCCGGATTCAGGGTAGCTTCTCTATATATATTCTGCCTGGAGGAAGAGTTAGAGGAGATTGTAGGAGACAGTGAAGGGAGAAGGAGCACAGGAGGAGTGAGATACTGAGAGTGGAGCTGTAAGTGAGCTCACCCCCAGGATTGAGTGCAGAAACCGGAGGCCAGAAGTCCGAGGTTGTGCGGGAACTGTATGCCCCACAGCAGAAACCGGCGGGCAGGAGATTCCAAGTCCCCTGGCTACAATTACACCTGAAGGCGCAGCAGCATATAGAGCCCGGAGTCACCACGAGAAAGGGACACCTGTAAAAAGGCTCACCTTACCTGTCATACGCGTAGTGTCCACCTAAAAGGACAGATTGAGAGAGGACCTTATGTGAAGCCTCAGGCAGCAAGGGACTGAGAATACAGTGCAGAAAGGACGGCTTCCAACCCCACCTGGTTAGGGGGATTCCGAATCACTTCCAGGCTGCCTGGATTCCAAAGACCACCTGTAACCTGTACCTGAACTGCACCAGTAAAAGGTAAAGAGACTGCAACTCTGTGTCCTCCAATTCCTTCCTGCACTTCACCATCTAACATCCCTTACCAACTACACTAGGAGCTCTGGGAACCAAGCTCTACCTGTGGGGAGCTATACTAACTCTGCTGCAATCGTGATGCCCCAGGGTCCTGGTCATCACAGTGACATTGCTTTCCTCATGGGGAGAATGATGTCACGCTTGACGGCAAGGAAGGATAACTTTCACCAAGTAAACACAAATATGCAACATGTTCACTCTCCAGGCCATAAAGGGGAACTTTTGATCCTATTCCTATGTGACTCCCCTATATATATTGTGGTTTGGAGGGAAAGTTAGTCAGATAGTGCCGGACAGCAGACTGGAGCAGTCTGAGGCAGGAAGAACGTATGAGGAGCCGTGCAGCCATGAGAAAGTGCTGCAGCTCCTGGACAGAGATAATACCAAAAGCAGAACAGATTGCAGTGAGCATGTAGGAGAGTGAAGCGCAGGAGAGTGATATCAGGGGAGACCAGCTGCGAATGGGCTGCCTCCCTCTGAGGCGCAGATAACCGGTAACCGGAACACCGAGGTTGTAAGGGACTCTAAGACTTACAACAGAGACTGGAAGAACAGCTGAACTGCAAGTTACCTGTCTGCCTCAATACCCAGGAGGCACAGTGACACATAGAGCCCGGGTCATGATAGAGATCCTGTAAAAAGGATCGAGTCACATGTCATACGGGTTTGTGTCCTATTCTATATAGGCGACAGAGAGAAGAACTGTGAAGACCATAGGCAGTAAGGGACTACAACACCACCACGCTAGAGGAAGGCTTCTAACTCCACCTGGAAAAGGGGACTTCCAACTTGCCTCCAAGCTGGACGGACTCTGCCTATCCTGTGATCTGGTACCCTCGACTGTGGCTACCTGAAGTCTTCAGTAAACCAGGTAAAGAAACTGCACCCCTGTGTCCTCATTCTTTACTGTGCCATTCATCATCTTCCATCTACAGACCGGGAGCCCTGGGGATATACTTCACCTGTGGAAAGTTATACCATCTAGCTGCCATACCATCACCCCAGAGGACCCCTTAAAGCAGCGTCGGTCCCCACTGACGAATACCACAGGTGGTGTCACGAACATAAACTTTATTCAATTTCCCTTTTACATGGGTGCCCAGGTCCATGGACCGGGTCACCACGTGGCATCCCCCGTGAACACCGGACCCGGTACCAGGTACCCCACGGCCCTGGCGGGCGACTCACAATACCATCATCGCCAGTGGACCCCTTTAAGCAGCGTCGTCCATCCCTGGCCGAGTATCACAGGTGGCGTCACAAACACTACATTAGGCTTTATTTCCCCTTCCATTCTTCCCCTTTTATAAGACCCCCAGGGCCATGGACCAGGTCACTGCCGCCGTGACACTTCCCCTTTAAGAACTGTGCCGACCTGGTACCGAGTACCCCACGGTCCCACACTCCATTTTGGCGTCATGAACAGGATGAACCAACCCAGCAAACTGGGTCCTGTGTGCCAGAGACTGAATTGAACTGATAATTTGCCGCCATTGCTGTCCCACATGGTGTGCTGGGGGCGTGGCATCGTGGGCAGCACCAGGGCAAGGGCTTGAAAGTCATGGCTGCCCACTCTAAGTACTTCTGCACCCTAAGAATATGCCAGTCAGCAAGTGAGATCCTCCTCCTGATCCTGGATGGTGGGAGAAAGAAGAAGAAGCTTGCCCATAAAGGAGAGAGCGGGAACCGGACCTGGGAACAGGGAAGAACCTGGACGACATGATGGCGAGGGGCAAAGACCCAGAGCGTGTGGTGGAATTCGACATTAGACTTTATTTCCCCTTCCATTCATCCCCTTTTATTGGACGCCCAGGGCCACGGACCGGGTCACTGCCGCTGTGACACTTCCCCTTTAAGAACTGTTCCGTCATGGTACTGAGTACCCCATGGTCCTAGCGGGTGCTCCATAGCCATTATAATCTATGGTGCTATGCACATGTCCGTGTTTTTATAAAGATCGTGTGTCAGTGCAAAAGACACGGAGACATGTCCGTTTTTTCTGGCAGCTCGGATGACAAGGGCCAAAACAAGTCTCTAGGTCCATGAAAAACAGCTATCGCACATGGCAGCCATCCGCGTGCTGTCCCTGCTTAACATAGCAAAGTATAGGAGAAGCTTTATAATGTATTCTTTCTTTCTCCATATTGTTAAAACACTGATGACACACTGTTGATCAAAACGTACACATGGATGACACACTAATGACACACTGATGGTAAAAACAGACACATGGATGTCACACTGATGGTAAAAACAGACATATGGATGTCACACTGATGACACACTGATGGTAAGAATGGACACATGGATGTCACACTGATGGTAAAAACAGACATATGGATGTCACACTGATGACACACTGATGGTAAGAATGGACACATGGATGTCACACTGAGGTAAAAACAGACACATGATGACACACTGAGGTAAAAACAGACACATGGATGACACACTAATGACACACTAATGGTAAAAACAGACACATGGATGTCACACTGATGACACACTGATGGTAAGAATGGACACATGGATGTCACACTGATGGTAAAAACGTACACATGGATGACACACTAGTGACACACTAATGGTAAAAACAGACACATGGATGTCACACTGATGGTAAAAGCAGACACATGGATGTCACACTGATGTCACACTGATGGTAAAAACAGACACATGGATGTCACACTGATGACACACTGATGGTAAAAACAGACATATGGATGTCACACTGATGACGCACTGATGGTAAAAACAGACACATGGATGTCACACTGATGACACACTGATGGTAAAAGCAGACACATGGATGACACACTGATGACGCACTGATGGTAAAAACAGACATATGGATGTCACATTGATGGTAAAAACGTACACATGGATGTCACACTGATGACACACTGATGGTAAAAACAGACATATGGATGTCACACTGATGACACACTGATGGTAAAAACAGACACATGGATGTCACACTGATGACACACTGATGGTAAAAACAGACACATGGATGTCACACTGATGTCACACTGATGGTAAGAATGGACACATGGATGACACACTGATGACACACTGATGGTAAAAACAGACACATGGATGTCACACTGATGACACACTGATGGTAAGAATGGACACATGGATGACACACTGATGGAAAACACTGACACCGGTACCAGTTTTTCAAGTATGTGTTTTATACGGATGTGTGAAGGAGGCCTAGAGCTGTGCGGCTAAGCCCGGAGCCAGGAGAAAATGAACTTCATTCCTCGCGGCAGCCTCTAGCTTTTAGCCATATAGGGATGCCGGCGTGGTTTCAGACTCAAACTCTGCTGCGTGCGTGATCCGAGTGTCATTTAACTACATGCGAGAATCGGATCACAGGTGCGGAGAAGATGGAGAACTTAATTTCTCCATCTGTTGTATTCTGTTTGTTGGCATATATTGGACTGCACCAGGATGACATCCGAGTACAGTCCAATGTTTTGCACGCACCCATAGACATCCGATAAACGCTACTAATCGCAGCGTGCAGCAATTTTTTTCTCATGCCAACTCGACATGAGAAAATAAGTGCTAGTCAGTACTGCGCCATATAATAACATTGGAGCGCGTTCTATCTGATGAATCATCGGATTGCCTCGGCTGAGTTATACGCTGACTATTCGACTATATCTGCAGGTTAATAGTATTCAGGGACATGACAGGTTCCCTTTAAGAAAAAAGGAAATTGATACCCTTTCTAGCTATTATGTAGATCTTTTCCCACACTCTGTTCACACCCTGAGTTTACATCTGTTTATATTGTAAGTCTATAATGCATTATATGTGCTGATTGAGCTTGATAAAGAACAGATATCCCTTTCCTAAACATCTACTAATACCATTTTTGGCGCACAGTATTCCTATGACTGTGCCAACTGTGAAGTGGTTGATGAAACATAAGACTGTATGTTATAAGCTTCTTATGGATTTACTAATAATTTTATAGAGCTATTGCTATAAGAAATCCTTCTGCTTGACTTTTGAAAAACAGCCTTTTCTGTATCCATGTCTACTGAGCGGAAGGGTTTATTATGGAGTAATGCTAGTGCTGAGACTCACAGTCCCAGCTAATTAGACATGGGTATCACGCACGTTCCTGGTGCAACACATCATCCAACTGAATGAAGACACTTAGAGAGTGTATCATCAGAAAATGACCTATTGTCTAAATCAGGTCTTTCTAATATAAGTACTTTTTAAAAAAAATTGATAATTGACAATAGTTTTTTTTTAATGTTACGATCTTGTTCCCTGGATCCCTTACCGACATAGGACGTACTGGTACGTCCTATGTTGTCTCCCTGACTTTGATGCTCGCTCGCACGCCATCCCCCCTGCTTCCTGGCTGATGATGGCTGAAACCAGAAACTCAATTTGCCGCACATTACAATGATTAATATGCGGCTCCACCTCCCATAGGGGTGGAGCCGCATATTCATTACTGTAATAAGCGGCACCACGTGACCGCTCATACAGGACAAGCAGCAATGCAGAGAGGATGTAAGCGCCGAGGGAGCTGGGTAAGTATTTTAATGCCAGCGGGGGGGCGCACAGGGGATGGGAGGGGGCAGATTACCGGCAACTTTATTTTAAAAACAAAAATAAATTTAAAAAAAGATTATTCATTCCTTCTTTCCAGCGAACGCTGCTGGGAAGAAGGGATGAATACCGGCTTCAGCACCACACGCAGGGGACAGTGCTTAACTCTAGCGCTGTCTCCTGCACGGTCCGTGTGGTCCTCAGTCGGCACACAGGCGGCACACGGCTGCCACACTGATGTTCAACGTAAGCACACGGACACACGGACACGGATAATTCCGGTACTGGAATTATCTGGACGTGTGAGACTGGCTTAAGGGGGAATGTTTATACTTGTGGAGAGTGCAAAGCTGGCTCTAGGAGACTTATAGGCCATGCAATGCTCCTCTGGGAATGTAAATCTGCAAATAGCCTCTCCAGAGAGGAAGAGGACTTTAAATGGCAGTTGATTCTACCTAAATAAGAGGAGGAGCTCTGCCTTTAGCTTCTCCCTTCTTCCGTCTACATAGAATTGTAACCACGGCCATCTCCTATCTCATTAATGGGAAAGTCAGTCTTCACTGAATACAGATTTTACCTCAGAATTGCGAATTTTGATAATAACTGATCTATTCTCTCCGAGAAAGAAGCAAATCTCTCTGATAAGATATATGACAAAGTTTCTAATTTTCATGTGTTCTATTGATTTATGAAGTAAAAATTAAAACTACAGTTACTCTTTAAGCGTTTGCAACAAACTCTGTGTCTAAGATGTTTCCTATCCGGGTCCATCATCCTTGCCATCCCCCTCCTCGTTATATTACAGATACACATTAAAAGGACAAGGCTCTGTCTAAGCTACACGAGAGGTCTTCCGGGGACATCAACTTTGACCTTTTCCCATAGACGTTACTGATCAATTTCGAAAATTAAATTTGTCATACCAGCAAAAGCAAAGAATCTATCTGCTATTTCTTCCTCATCCACGCTGCCTTTTTAACAACAACTACCATTTTACTCATTGTTATTCCTTGAAACCGCTCGCTACCAACATACCCAATAAAGAATCTGCTTAAAAGCCAAAAAACGAGATGGAATTAGAGACTTTAATTTGGTTAAATGTAATTTTAGGAATTGCTAATTACAATAAAAATCTGCAAGGCAATTATCTGTATTGGATTTGGCGCTATTTTTATGGGTTTTGGACTGTTCTGTGAATTGTGAGGCCCTGCAGTCATTATTTGTCTATGAAGTAAAAGTAGATTGTAGCTCGCTGTAATTTGTAAGTCCCTAATTTGTCGCTGATTTTTCTCCCTCTGGCTCTGCAGGCATCTCTTTGAATCCTACTTTTTCCCAGCAGGACAGGAATGCCACTTACTCATCACTAAGGAATTTTAAATGCCTTACCCTGCTGCCTATCCCTTCCTGTGATGACAAAGCTTTCTTAAGCTCCAATCTCTTTCGGAGTCAAATTAACTCTCTTGCAATTCAATGACTTCCTTATTGAACCCATCTATCTATAAGATTGCCACTGTGTAATATTTTGCCAGGCTTGTGACATGCTAGCGCATTGGTGACATGTATCAGATGCAGACTTATTATGTATGGCTTTGTTTTATCTCTATTAACAAGTTATAACTATAGCAAAACAATATAATAAATTATAGATTCTTAGAATCAGCATGAAAAGCTTTCATCTCCAAGAAGGAACAAGAAAAAAAAAAAAAGAAAGCAAAAACTAGCTTCGCAGTTTGCTGTTATCATTCTGTAAAGAGCAATACAATATTAGGATGGTTTGTTCTATAGGGAACATGCGTTAACTCAGCTGTGCAACAAAAATAACACAAAAGAACATAGTTTCCTATAGTAACTACTAGTCAGACTACAATTGTTCTTTTTATGACTTTAAAGGGAGTCTGTCCGATGCTTTATGGCTGCTAAACTAATAACAGCATAGATATGGGACTAATAAACATGCACACATACACTACATGGACAATAATATTGAGTCACGTGTTTAAATCATTTAATTCAGTTTTTTTTTTATTCAGTCCCGTTGTCATAGGTGTTTCCATTACGTCTGCCTTTACCAACATTTGGGTAAATCTGAAGAACTCTATTCTAAACTCTGCTCCCCGACTAATCCAACTGTCCCCCCGCTATTCCCCGGCCTCTCCCCTCTGTCAATCCCTTCACTTGCTCCCCAATACCCAGAGACTCCAGTACAAAAGCCTAACTATGGCATACAAACCATCCACAACCTGTCTCCTCCATACATCTGTGACCTCATCTCCCGGTACTTTCCTGCACGCAACCTCTGATCCTCACAAGATCTCCTTCTCTACTCCCCTCATATCTCCTCTTCCCACAATAGCATTCAAGATTTCTCTCGCGTATCACCCCTACTCTGGAACTCTCTACCACAACATATCCAACTCTCACCTACCATCAAAACCTTCAAAAAGAACCCGAAGACCCACCTCTTCCGACAAGCCTACAACCTGCAGTAACCACCGATCGACCAAACCACTGCACGACCAGCTCTATCCTCACCTACTGTATCCTCACCCATCCCTTGTAGATTGGGAGCCTTCATGGGCAGGGTCCTCTCTCCTACTGTACCAGTTGTGACTTGTATTGTTCAAGATTATCGTACCTGTTTTTATTATGTACACCCCTCCTCATATGTAAAGCGCCATGGAATAAATGGCGCTATAATAATAAATAATAACTCAGTTAATTTGAGTGTGACATCGTAATAGTACACTACTGTTGTAACAAGTCACTTCGTGGCAAGGAGTTCCATGGCCGAAAAGCTGTACGCAAATTTGACAGCACCATGCATAATACCAAGCATTGGATTGAATGGTGTAAAGTCATCACCGCAAGACTCTGGAGCAGTGAAATTGGGTTCTGTGGAGTGACGCTTCTCTATCTGGTATTCTGATGGATGAGTCTGGATTTTGGAAAAATGCAGAAGAACCCTTACTTGCCTAACTGCATTGTGCCAGCTGTAAAGTTTTGCAGGAGGAAAGATAAGGCTATTATTTTTTTTATTCAGAGCTTGGTCTAGGCCCCTTAAGCCCCCGTCTCACATAGCGAGATCGCTAGCGAGATCGCTGCTGAGTCACAAGTTTTGTGACGCAACAGCGATCTCAGTAGCGATCTCGCTATGTGTGACACGTAGCAGCGATCAGGCCCCTGCTGTGAGATCGCTGGTCGTGTCGGAATGGCCTGGACCATTTTTTGATCGTTGAGGTCCCGCTGGGTAACACACATCGCTGTGTTTGACACCTTACCAACGACCTCGTTGACAGGACGTCCCATTGAATCATCATGAAATAGCAACGTTCTACAGGTCGCTACAGGTCGCTACAGGTCGCCGCATCGCTGCTGCGTCGTTGGGGAGATCGCACTGTTTGACATCTCACTAGCGACCACATAGCGACGCAGCAACGATCCCTGACAGGTCGTATCGTTGTCGGGATCGCTTAAGCGTCGCTATGTGTGACGGGGCCTTCAGAGTTCTTCTATGTGAGCAGATAATTGTTTAAATGATTAATGATGATGCAATCGTAACTCATGACTAGTAATCATTGCCGGAAAAGTGTTTTTATACAAGACAAGAGTAGTAAATGAAATGGTTGAATAGTGATCGCTACATCGTAAATTTGAACATCGCACACTGTGCTTACACAGACAGTGAGACAGATGCCTATTTAGGACTTGAAAGGATAAACTAAGCCCAAACGAAGCCAAGGGCATAGTGACCCATAACTCTGTTCCAGCATGACTGTGCTCCAGTGTGCAAAGCAAGGTCCATAATGCCACAGTTGGGTGAGTTAGTGTGGATAACGTTGACTGCACGGACAGAGTCCTTACCGGAACCTCATCCAATACCTTTGAGATAAACTATAACAAAGATTCCAAGCTAGGCCTTCACATCCAACATCAATGGCTGACATCACAAATTTTCCATTGGATGTTGGATAAAAATTTCCACAGACACATCTACAATCTTGTGAAATCCATGCCAGACGAGTGGAAGCTGTTTCATTGTTAAGAGTGTTGCATTGTTTGGTTGCAGAAGAAACTTGTGAGAGTAGATTATATGGGGTAATTCAACTTTTATCTTCACAGAACATGAGGTAAATGCATCAGCTTCTTAATACAGCATAGGAGGAAGTCTGAAGGACCTTTTACTAGAGAGAAAGTGAAACTAAAGTCCAACAAGCACACGCATTACATTCAACTAAGCATATAACAGTAACAATATCGCCATCTACTGTCAGAAAAGTGTAAACTCCTCCTGCACACAAATAAGTCTGTATCTGTTGCATATCTGCCAACAAAGGGTGGACAACTTGAGGCCAATCCCTAGTCCAGCTAGTAGCCCAGCCTTTCTCAGTAAACCTTCCTCAATATCTTTCCTTTTCCTCAAATCATATCTAACAATTTGTTGGATAGTTAACAGATTCTAAAGTACAAGCAATAGTAGTAATTATGAATTTGTATCACACCTATAAAACTATTACGAATGCTTTTAAAATAATAAAATGAGGTATACTTGCTTACTGTAACGCCCATTGATTCAACTCGTGCAGTCTGAACCTGGACAGGAAATGATGACCTCCTACTTTAGACACACAAGCGCTCCAGTCAATCACAGGCCTCAGTGGTCAGGTGAACAAATAATGGAACACTATCGTTTTCTGTTCCAGTGTAGACCAGTTGAAAGGCCAGAACTGCATTTGTAATGGTTACAACCATTTTGGTGCCCTTGGCAGAGGAAGCCAATGGCACGCCTTCACCGCCCCAAAGCAAAAGAATGGTTCAGAGTCTAAGGTACAGGGCCCTTAACATAACCCCCCCCCTCCAATTGGTTAGATTACAATCTCTGGTGAAAAATTCCACTAGAATTGCTACCTTTGTTACCAAAAAATACCAACAAAAGTAAAAAAGTGGTGTACTTTAGAGGTGTGACGTAACAGGGAGTCTGATTTCAATGTTAGGTATAAAATTATTCATTGTTTGTATTAACACAATATAAGGGACAAATAGCATTATTCATCTCTGACGTCCTATAATTTAAATGTCAGACCCAGGGATAGTCATGGAAACTCAAACAGCTTATCTATAATGGGGCTTTTTGGTTTCAATTACATTGTCTAGCATTTGGCAGATATGCTAATAAAAGTAAATAGATTCCCACCATAGATAAAGGGATATGCATATCGGTTTTTGCATCTGTCATGCAATAAATACAGCTTGCACAAAACTGATGGTGGTTCTGGTGATGTATTCATGTACTGATGGTTGTTCTGGTGACGTATTCCAGTTCTGGTGACATATTTATGTAGAGATGGTTGTTGTGATGCTGTATTTATTTAAAAATTTTACTCACTTATTTAGCACCATTAATTCCACAGCGCTTTGTTCATGTACAGTACTTCCAATGCCTCTAGTGATGATGCTGATATATTCATTAACAGAACCATTATCAGTATATGAATACAAAACCAAAATCATGAACAGTGCATAAACCGAACACCAGCGCCATCAAAAATACATGCATAAAATATCTGTTCATACTGTACCCTAAATAAGCCTCTTATGGTATATGGGCTCTACACTGTCTGCTTTAATAAGCTAAAGCCACCACACTGTCCACCTTAATGAGCTATAACCACCACTGTCTGTCATTATCAGCTATGAACACCACACTGTCCGCCTTTATGAACCACGGCTTGTACCACGGCTTTCTCCTCTTTAGTTTTCCCCTACACTCTCGATATCTCTACACTGTCCCCCACCATACTAACCACTTTCCATATAATGCCTCCATTTCATGCAGCCCCCTCTCCATATCCATTCTGTGCACCTTCTTCACACTATGCACTCATATTGCCCACCACGTTGCCCTCTCCAAACTGTGCCCCCTCCTCACACTGTCCCTCTATGTAGTATAATGATCACCCCTGTTACTCATACAATATGATATCCACAACAGCCCCTCATTACATAGTATGGTCATCACCACAAACCCCATATACACTATCAAGTCCACTACATACAGTGTTATAACTCCTACAGTCCCCCATACAGTATAATGGCCCACTGTCAGCACCCCACACATTAAGATATCCACCACAGCCCTCTATCCAGTATGGTCACCACAACCCCCAGTGTAATGTCCCCCACAGCCCTATATATAGTATGATCACTTCAGTCCCTCATATACCATGATGTCCCCCACAGTCTGTCATGTGATGTACCCCACAGCCTATTATTTGAAGCCCCCACAGTCCCTCATTTTATGTCCCCCACAACCACAATTTAGAGGCTAAATAATATAAGAAAGAAAAAATGGTTTATATTCACCAAATCCAGGCTCCCTGTCCACCACAGCTGCAGTGTTCTCTTCAATATTTTGAATAGCAGTAGGCTCTGGACAGCATGATGCAGCGATGTCATCACGCCGCCTGATATATCCTGCATGCTTCTGTTCCAAGTTGTGCTCACATCGATTGTATTCACGTCTTGCAGACTTGGATACAATTTAGTTGAAGGAGGATGCGACGGCTGGGGCGCAGGCGGTGAGCATGGTAAGCGGTGTCAGTAAAGGTACCTTTACACTAAGTGACGCTGCAGCGATACCGACAACGATGTCGATCGCTGCAGCGTCGCTGTTTGGTCGCTGGAGAGCTGTCACACAGACAGTTCTCCAGCGACCAACGATGTCGGTAACCAGGGTAAACATCGGGTTACTAAGCGCAGGGCCGCGCTTAGTAACCCGATGTTTACTCTGGTTACCATCGTAAAAGTAAAAAAAAAAAACACTACATACTTACCTTCCGCTGTCACCGCTGTGCTTTCCGGCTGGCCGGCACTCACAGCCAGTGCAGAGAAGCAGAGCGCCGGGGACAGACAGTGAAGGTAAGTATGTAGTGTTTGTTTTTTTAACTTTTACACTGGTAACCAGGGTAAACATCGGGTTACTAAGCGCGGCCCTGCGCTTAGTAACCCGATGTTTACCCTGGTTACCAATGAAGACATCGCTGAATCGGCGTCACACATGCCGATTCAGCGATGTCTGCGGGAGTCCAGCGACGAAATAAAGTTCTGGACTTTCTGCAGCGACCAACGACATCACAGCAGGATCCTGATCACTGCTGCGTGTCAAACTGAACGATATCGCTAGCCAGAACGCTGCAACGTCACGGATCGCTAGCAATATCGTTCAGTGTGAAGGTACCTTAACTCACTGACACTGAGTACCTGTGTGCCTGCACCTCGGCCCTCAACGTGTTGAATGCCTGCAGCTGGAGGAAGGTGCCATGTGGCCTCAGGCATTCTTCAACGTCAATTTATATTTCAAAGTGTGCCCCCCTTGGGGAGAGAAGAGGTAACATTGAAGGTGGGTGCCTATCCTGCCTACCCTTTGTCCTAGCCTTGGTTACAACAAATAAGTATGTCTTATTTTATAGTTCTCTGAAATTTGTAAGACTTTTGTAGACTTCGTAAAACCCTTTAAATGGATAAAGCAAAATAAATATACACAAAGTAAAACACTATTGAACCTAGAGCAGAAGATAGGTTGTTTGTTAGAAGGCTAGCTAATGCCTTTTTAATCATCTTTTGGAAGAGCAACAATCTTGAAGCATATTTCATTCATTTTTTATTGCTTTTACATATTTTTTGTTAGCTTTTGCTCCCTGCAATGCATAAAAATGTTATTCCATAGTTGAACTTTTATTTTGTTGTAAATCATCTTGAAATATGTTAAAAGGGTTGTCTCAGAATAATAACCCGTGTCCTTTAAGAATATGCGGATAAGATTAAGGGGGCCACCAGCTTAATTCCCCCTATAAAGTAAAAATGGAAAGATGCTCTTCAAAGCAGATCTGTCACCAGATTACACAATACAAACTGCACATATTGTCATATTGATTCCTTAGGCATGATGAATCTGGTAAATTTACTTTGAAAATTCATGTAATAAATGTCAGAATGGCTATATAATCCTGATATCAAAATTTTATATGCCCAGTGAAAGAGCTCATGAATCTAATGTATTCAGTCTTCACCCCTCCAGCCTCACTGAAAGTTGCAGCTTGTACTAAGCAACAGCAAGGAGGAGGGACACTGAGGATCTGTCATTTAGGCTAAGTGGATGGAGATAAAGTTCAGACTTTGAAAAAAAAAATTTTTTAAAGTAAGTCTAAGATCAATTTTAGAATGTAAGTTGTCTGTATTCTGTAATTTGGTGACAGGCGTTAGTCTTTGCCAAAAACTATGCATTACACAGCTACCTGCTACAGTTCCCCCTGCAATAGCTGCTGTATAATTACACTCATTTTACACTAGTTATAGAAAATAATTACCATGGGTTAAATAAGACAGAGTTGAAGATTTTGAAACACCACCTTTAAAGTGTAATACAGCATACACAGTACATAAATAGAATTCACACAAATTCCTGTTCATCATTACTTAATTCGAACACAGATTGAAGCAGCATATAGGATAATATACAGCAGTAGTGAGCAGTGTAGATGTGAATCCAGTTCGGGCATGAGCTAAAAGACTTGTCAGACAGCTCAGCACATTTCTCTGTATCTCCTCCACACTCCCCTCTCCATATAGTATAAATAGAAGGTATTCCCTGACACCTCACTGTGTAGTCAGTCATGTCTTATCTTGTGCAAGAGGATGTTCTCCCCCCTGCCAGTGATTTTGCAGTGAGTAGAATTATAGTTCTACTGATGACTCGTGCAGGGAAAAGAGACTTCCTATTTCTATATAGAGCTTAGAAGGATTCAGCTAGTAGTCAGTTTTTAATCACATGGTGTCACAGACCTAATGAAAAAAAAAGAGAAGAATTAACTGGGTAGAAAGGCAAAATGCGCAATTGTAAGTACAGAGTGCTGTATAGTAAGAGGAAACAGATTTTGTTGGCAGTGCCTCTTTAAGTAATAAAAAATAAGATGCTTCTTGTTGCCAGAATATAAATTGTGTACAGGGAAAAATCTGACATCCAATAGAATAACACTTTTACATACAATAATAATAGCATGTAGATTATTTCGTAGCCCTTAGTTGCAATAAGATGGAATCTAACCGCTAACGAGACTGAAAAGAAACATAAGTTCATCCTTTTCTAAAGCCTATTCTTCAGGTCATCTTTATACTTCAATAAGTTACGCAACGGATAATGGAGTATTGAAACAGATAATTGAATGTCTAGAAGATGAAAGTTAGTTTCCATGTATATAATATCTAAAAGAACTATGAGGGCGGTTAACTTAAAGTTTGTTTTCTATATCATCAACAATGCAGCCGCTTGCTTTAATTGTGTAACAATGAGCATAATAACATTGGGTTAAAAGGGCAGAATGGCTGATGTTTGCTTTCAATTCTGTTTTACAGCCAAGATCTGCTACGCTCCGAAGCTATCTTTAAATGGATTCTAAAGTGCTATTTTGACTGTGTGAGATGAGAAATTACAAAGGCAAATTAATTTCATTATTTCAGAAACAAAGAATCCTCAAAATGAAGGCAGAGAGATGTCAACGCTATTCAGGAGTTATGCATTAAAACTTGGTCTTATTCAGAATATAAAGCCCATAAACTTATCAGTTACATTTAAAGTACAATACCTATATAATGAGGGAGAAAAAACAACGTGGAGCCACTATTCAAATGAAAATACTGCACTGTTTGAACCGCCGAGGTGCCTTTTGTTTTCGGCAATGAGCATATGTAATAGATTTAATTATTAATTTTCTATTGTTCTCGGTGCATAGACAAGGTTCAAGGCACCGCTATTCTCTGCCTTTCATAGATATAATTTGTATAATTGTTTCCAGTAACAGGAATGTTCCAGTACTTATTTCTAATTTTTTATTTTATTTTATTTTTTTTTTATTTTGAAAGCATGTACTTACCGCATTCCAAAAGTGGGAACACCTGCACCCATCTTTAAAGTTAGTCGATCATTTGAAAAGATGAAGTTTTGTGTTTGCAGATAACAGTCCTTTTGTGTCCGTGGATTATTGTGCACCCTTTTTTAAATCATTTTTAATGAAGACTTTACATTTGTCAAGGCCTGTCTGTAAATAAATGATAACAGGAAGCAAAATGTTGGATTTTGTCATTATTTCTCCTGCTCTTCAAGGGCTCTGAAATCCAGAACAGGGAGGAAAGCGTTTAAAGCATCAAAACAAAAGAGCGATGTTTTAAATGCAGACAATTAAGGCTTAGTTTTCTATTATGGTGATTTGGAAAGAAGTTAATGGATGATAATTGTCTTATTATTCATTGCCATGAAAAAAGAAAGTTTTCCATTTTGATTGCCTGACTAATCATGTGCAGTTTTTTTTTTCTACCCAGATCAAGAGAAAAACATGATAAGGAACATATTTGCTGATCTAATTTAGATGTTGATTACCATCTGCCAGGGTCTGGAATACTTTGCAGAATTAAAGGTGTTTTGGCGCTGGTAAAGCCCCATCTGACCTCTGCCTTTGTAATTATAGCACTAGAGTTCCCTTTAGCATCTATCAAGTTCAAGACACGACTTGGAGAGGGCTGAGAAGTTTGCAAACACTGCGTAAGATTAGGATGGAATATGTAAAAGGGGATCCAAAATGAATTGTCGAAATGAAGTGCCTTCCAATGACATACACAACCTTTACTGCCTGATTACATCTAAGCCTTAGCATATTCATCTCTCCTCTCCAACGCTAATTATGGAATCTCGGCAAATATTTCAGTGCTGCGCTATGTTAATCAGACTTGGCCATGTGGTATATTACAATTATTTGCTAATCACAGGTATTAATATTTATATAAAAAAAATGGCTCCTTTAAATGTCAGTAGAGATATGAAGTGGAAAAATCAAAAATCAATGACAGTATTTATCTATTACATCAAATTCAATGGCAGTCTGGGAAACAAATATCCGTGAGTTGTCTATCAAGTATGGATGTGAGATCAAGAAAGAGGGCTCGTAGTAAGCTGAGATGACTTTTGGTTGGGATATAGTTGTTTCGTTGTGGGACCAACTTCTTGTGTTTAAGCTTTGGTCAATTATGACTACATTTTACTGTCATTATGTTCAATATTACTGCTTTTTAAAGGGATTGTTCCCTTTCAATTACATTTCTATCCCAACTGAACATTACTATAAAACACCAAACAGTACCATCACCGAGTCCACCGGCGACGGTCCACCACTGTTCTTGGTGCCTGTCATTGGCTGCGGTGCTGACATCATCTTGATAGCGACAGCCAATCAGTGAGCTCAGTAGTTCTACCCGTGTAGCTGGATCTTCCTCATCAGAGCCATTGCACTCACTGATTGACAGCCAGGCAGCCAATGTGACATTAGCACCGCTCTCAATGCCAGGTATTGGGAGCAGCAGAGGAGACTCGCCCTTGGACCCGGGGAATGTGAGTACCACTTGGTTTATTGTTTTATAGCAAACTTCAACCGAAGTAGAACAACTCTTAGGCCGGGGTCACACTGGCGACTAAATCGGACGAGTGCAATGCGATAAAAAAATCGCATTGCACTCAGACTAATGTTAAACTATGGGGCAGCTCCCAGCAGCCGATTTTTTGTCGGCCGTTTTCCTCGGTCCGAGACTATTGCAGCATGCTGCGATTGTCATGGACACTCGGCCGACTGTCCGCTCACTCGCACCCATATAAGCCTATGGGTGCGAGTGAGACAACGCATATACAACGATATCATCCGAGTGATGTGCATTAAACGCTGATCCCGGCAATGGAGGAGATGGAGAAATTAGTTTCTCCGCCTCCTCCGCAGCTGTGCTCCGATCCGCTCTCTACGAGAGGCTCGGAGCACAGACGCATGACATGAGAGTCAATGGCATATCGCATCCGATGCTCTCTCATCAGATGCAATAAGCTTTTCCTCACTCATGGATGAGAACTCTCCTGGATCTCCTTGGTTAAAGCCATCAAAAAGTTGCTGTTACATTATATCATGAAGCATTAACCTTAGTGGTCTGCATGGGTTTCCTATGAATACGCTGGGTTACTTCTCACACTGAAAAAGCATATTGATATGTAATTGTCTTATTACGAAATTGCTCATTTTGCCTATCTGGGATAGCGTAATTAGAAGCCTTACTGGGTCATGCCGGGGACCATAGTTGGAGATTAGACTATTCCGGCCTCATCCCTGACGATATTACAGGTGATTGAGAGGTCTCTCCCTATGTACATGCAAGAGAAAGAGACATGTAAATCACTTATCTGTTCTATGGTCCCTGGCTGGATCTTTCATATTTATCTTCTCTGAAATGCCACCGCTGGTTTGGGCAACATAAATAGCCTGACAAGTTCCCTTTCACATCAGTAACAACAATTTGGAAACCCTAAACCTTGTCTTCTTTCTACAAAGTAAAAAATTCCCATTGTTGACCTCTTGTTCTTCTTCCTAATAACAATCACTATGCAAAGTTGTGTCTTTTATTATCACTAATGTATATTCTAACCTTAAATGGAATCTGTCACCAGGTTTTTTTTTCCATCTGATCTGAGAGCAGCATCTTGTGGAGACGGAGAACTTGATTCAGTAACCTGTCACTTACTGGGCTGCTTGGTGCAGTTTTGATAAAATCACAGTTTATTCAGCAGGAGATTATTATTAAACCTACTGCCATATAGTCCTCCACATTCATGAGCTCTGTATAACCCCGCCCCACCACTGATTAGTAGCTTTTTGTTTATACACAATGTTAAAAAAATGGAAGGTTTGTGGTTGTGGTGTATCCGGACTACCTGCTGATGTAGAAACATCAAATATCAGAGATAATGTAAAATAAGTTTTTTTTTTACACGTTTCGAACTTTATCCCACTTCTTCTTATATATGGTTTTTCTATGCTTCGTAAGTGTAGAAAAATAAAAAAAATACACGTTATTTTACATTATCGCTGGCATTTGATATTCCTTCATCAGCTCGCAGCGTGGATAAAGACCACAAACTACTGTGTTTTAGTAGTCCCAGGAGACGTCCCTCCACCAATCAATAAGTAAGGACATTTTATAATTAAAAAAATAAAAAGTAATGCATTATTTATTTATTTTTTATTATTATGTAATTTTTAATTATTGTTGGCGATGTTTTAAATGTAATTAAGTCTGTTACATTTATTATTTTTTTTAAAGATTTGTTCATAATATTCTGACATTGTAGCAGGATACCAGTGTTAAGAGTAGATGTAAACCATACAGCAAAGGTCTCATGTTAAGCTATATATAGTTCTGAGCTGACCTCGGGTCTCCTACTTCCATACCGCAGCAGTTTTCTCCACCACTAACACTTTTCAACATATTCTAAATACCCTTTCCCAGTTTATGCCCTCCAGCCCTGCACATAAATGGACACTTTATAAATGCTTCCCTTTCATGTCTATTCAGACCAGGCTAATCCAGAACTTCTATTTACTGGAATCAATAAAACACATAGTTCACAACACGCAAATAATATTTGGTCACAAAACCAAAATGTCATGGAACAGAGAGATACCGTAAATGTTTACAGCGTGACACTTTTAGAGGTGTTAATGCCAAGTAAAATTATAAGAATCAGTAAACTTTAAGACGACAGAAAACAAAGTCATTTTCATATTCAGGACAAATGAAAACAGGATCCATTTTTAAAGGGGTTGAATTCGCAAAAGTAACCAATGTCTAGTAAAAGTTTTTGCCACTTTATCTATATTTTATCATATGTTGGGGAAATGATAAAGTCATGACCAAAAGTGTTAGCATCCTGGAAAATGTTCAAGAAAATGAAGTATTTCTCCCAGAAAATGATTGCAATTACAAATGTTTTGTTATACATGTGCTTATTTCCTTTGTGTGTATTGGAACACAACAAAACAGAGAAAAAAGGCAAATTGGATATTATTTCACACAAAACCTCAAATATGTGTAGAACAAAACAAACTGTTGGCACCTTTCCTAAAGTGTGGATAAACAACTTTGTTTCAAGCATGCGATGCTCGTTCCAATTCACCTGTGGCAAGTGACAAGTGTGGATATTATCAAAACCACTCCTGAAGCAAGATAAAAAGGGCAGAAGTTGACTCAGTCTTCGCATTGTGTGTCTGTCTATGCCACACTACGTATGGGGAACAGAAAGAGGAGAAAAGAACTGCCTAATGACTTAAGAACAAAAATTGTTGAAAAATATCAACAATCTCAAGGTTATAATTCCATCTCCAGAAATCTTGATGTTCCTTTTCCATGGTATGCAACATAATCAAGACCTTTACAACCATGGCACTGTAGCTGATATCCCTGGACATAGACTGCAGGGAAAAATTGGTGGATATACAACACCAATCAAGTTCCAAAGAAATTCAAGCTGTCCTGCAGGCTCAGGGTACATCACTGTCAGAGCAAACTATCCGTCGACATTTAAATTAAATTAAATGCTGTGACAGGAGACCCAGGAGGACTCCACTGCTGACACTGAAACATAAAAAAGCTAGACTGCAGTTTGCCAAAATGGAAGTGAGTAAGCCAAAATACTTCAGGAAAAATGTCTTGTGCACAGATGAGACCAATATAGAGCTTTTTGGTAAAGCAGATCATTCTACTGTTTACTGAACATGGAATGATGCCTACAAAGAAAAGAACACTGTACCTACAGTCAAATATGGTGGAGGATAAACGATGTGGGGTAGTTTTGCTGCCTCTGGGACTGGGTGCCTTGACTGTGTGCAAGACATCATGAAGTCTGAAGATTGCTGAATTATTTTGGGTCCCAATGTAGTGCCCAGTGTCAGAGAGCTGGGTTAGGTTATGGGCCTTCCAGCAGAGCAATAACCCCAAACATACTTTAAGAAGCACCCAGAAATGGATGAAAACAAAGTGCTGAAGAGTGTGAAGTGTCCAGCAATGAGTCTGGATATAAATCTCATTGAACGCCTGGTGAGAGATCTTAAAATTGCTGTTGGGAGAGGGAACCTTTCAAATATGAGAGATCTGGAGCAGTTTGCAAAAGAAGAGTGGTCCAAAATTCCAGTTGAGAGGTGTAAGAAGCTTGTTGTTTGGTTATAGGGAGTGATTGATTGTAGTTATTTTTTCCAAAGGGTGTGCAACCAAATATTAAGATGAGGGTGACAACAATTACGTCTGGCCCATTTATGAAGTTTTGTGTGAAATTATGTCCAATTTGCCTTTTTTTCTCTTTTTTTGTTGTTGTTCCAATAAACACAAAGTAAATAAATGTGTGTATAACAATACATGTACTGTATAATTGCAATAATTTCAGGGAGGAAAACTTATTTTTTTAGAACACTTTCAAGGGTGCCAACACTTTTGGCCATAACTGTATTGTGTCTCCTACCCATATGCAAGTATTATAGGTTCTCCTCTTGCATTTGTTACTGCCGCGTATCTCAAAGACTGTACAGCTCTACTGTGCACATAATGACTACTGATGGAGGAACAATCCAAAGAAACGCCACAAAATTGCATCCCTATTACATTTGTTAAAGTACACATATACAGTCAACCCCTTTAAGCAAAGATTTAAGCTCTAAGCTGGTTTTTCTATAGAAGACCTTTCTAATGTTGCACTTTTGTGAAGATATGGACTCACTCTCAGGTCATACACAGAATGTGACTTTATCTGGTATGGTATCACTTTGTCAGTGAACTACGTGGGTGCTCACATCTAGGTCTAACATTTGAAAATAAGGTTAAATCCAAAATCACCGTTCCATTTGAAAATACAGTGTCACAAGGATAACTGTAAATCAAAAATGTCACTCAAAGGCCTTACACCAAAGGAGTCAAGTAGGCAAAAGAGAACACTAAACAAGTTTAAACAACATTATATTTTTATTGGCAGTAGCAGAGAACAATAACAAACACACAATCAATTTAAAAATGGATGCCTCTTGCGTGAGAGACGCAAAAAATGCCAGCCCAGTACATAGACATACAATTAGCTAGTCCACTGTTGTAAATAGCACAGGGAAATTAAAGAAGGATAGTCAATGCACAGTATACCCTACCGTTACAGAATCTAATAATTATGCAAATACAGATCTGGCAAAAATTAAGAAACCACCACATCAAAGCTCTGTCATGGGTAGCCCATTCTCTAGACCTGAACCCCATTGAAAACCTCTGGAATTTAATCAAGAGGATGATGGATAGTCACAAGCCATCAAACAAAGAAGAGCTGTTTAAATTTTTGCGCCAGAAGCGGTGTGAAAGACGTGTGGAAAGCATGCCAAGATGCATGAAAGCTGTGATTAAAAATCATGGTTATTCCACAAAATATTGATTTCTGAACTCTTCCTGAGTTAAAACATTAGTGTTGTTGTTTGTAGATGATTAGGAACTTGTTTTCTTTGCATTATTTGAGGTCTGAAAGCACTAGGTTTTTTAAAATTTTGACCATTTCTCCTTTTCAGAAAAAAAATACAAAATTTATTGCTTGGAAATTCGGAGACATGTTGTCAGAAGTTTATAAACTAAAAGAACAATTTACATTTTACTCAAAAATATACCTATGAAGAGAAAAAGCAGACAAACTGAACATTTTGCAGTGGTCTCTTAATTTTTGCCAGAGCTGTAGATACAATCAAAGTGCATGTGCATATTAGAAAACAAAATTATGTTACTATTTTGGTAATCAAATGGCTAGATAACATATACATATACACCGCATAATGAGTCAAAGATCAAAAGAGACATTTCAATATTGTATTAAAGTGCATGCACATGAAAGGTTATTATTACACTCTCATAGTGAATAGATATCAGCCAGTGAGATAGCTTCTGTAAAAAGTGCCTGTGCATTTATATTTGCAGAAAATCAGTAAATTAATGTCAATAAACAGGGGCTATTCACCATATATAACCAACAGCAGAGGAGTTACATCCCAGTGACCAGTTTGCATATCCACAGAGATAGCAACTGCTTACTTTTAAGTAACAACACTACAATAGTGGACTAAATAGAAGTGTGGTTCATTGCCATTTATCTTGTGCAACTTACTGGTTGTTGGTGTGTAACTGGGAGTCTCCTGCATCCCTGTGAACCGACGCATGTTTCTTCCACACTTCCAGGGGGCGTGTCAGAGGTAGCTGTTCCAATGACTGATCGCAAAAGCATATCATGTGATCTATGCATCATGAAAACCAAGGAACACATCAGACAGATAAAGCTGTGGAGAAGAGTAAAGCAGGATTAGTTCCTAAATAAATACCCCAAAATCTGAAAATCTCATGGAGCACTGTTCAATCCATCATCCAAAAATAGAAGGAGCATGGCACAACTGCAAACCTACCAAGACATAAACATCCACCTAAACTATCATCCCAAGCAAGGAGAACATTAATTAAAGAAATGGCCAAGAGACCTATGGTCACTTCTAGGGGAGCTACAGAGAGACAGGAAAGCTGCTCAGAGTTGATGGGCAGAGGGATAGAGCTAAATATAGGGCAATCCTGGAAGAAAACCTGTTAGAAGCTGCAGAAGACTTGAGAGTGGGATGTAGGTTCGCCTTCCAGCAGGATAACAACCATAAACATGCAGCCAGAGCTACAATGAAATGGTTTAGATCAAACTATCTGATCAAAGCACAGTCCAGAACTAAATCCCATCGAAAATCTGTAGCAAGACTTGAAAATTGCTGTTCACAGACACCACCATCCAGTCTAACGTAGATGGTGATCTCGGAACCAAGATCTCGAGAGATGAGATTTCAGCGCTGAAATCTCATCTCTCGAGATCTTGGTCCCGAGATCACCATCTACGTATGCGCCGCCCCCGTCGGTGGCCATATTTCCGGGAACCGTGGAAATACTGGGGCTCTGGCCTGTCGCAAAATGTTGGCAGAGCCTAGGGCAGCGCCGGACACCCATGCAGCACCGCTGGGCACTGGAGACACCCGCAGCACCGGCCAGCTACCGCCAGGCACCTGGAGACACCCAGCAACATCACCTGACATGCACCAGCACAAGACCCCCACACTAGCGTGTCGCACATTGGAGCCCCCCTCATCCTAACCTGTGGCCTGCAGCATCACCCCACTCCTGCCTGCTCCAACAGCGACCCTGGGACCTCACTTCACCTCACCCACCACCCCGGGTAAGCAATAAGACGCATGGATTATAAGAAGCACCACCATTTTATTAAAAAATATATTTTTTCTTATTTTTCTCCTCAAAATTTGGGGTGCGTCTTATAATCTGGAGCGTCTTATAACCCGAAAAATATGGTAAATGTAGAGTAATGCACCTAGGATGGAATAATTCTATTGCTGCATGTATTGCTGCATTAAATGGGAGTATACTCGGGACTACAGAACAGGAGAAGGACTTGCATATTCTGGTTAGAAGTAAGCTGAGCAGCAGTAGAAAATGTCAAGCAGCAGCTGCAAAAGGAAATAAGATGTTAAGATGTAAAAAAAAGAGCGATAAAATCCCCCAATCCCAACGTATTGTTACCTCTTTATAAATTAGTGATGATGCCACATCTAGAATATGGGATCCAGTTTTGGGCTCCACATTTTTAAAAGAATATTCAGAAGTTAGAATCAATTCAAAGGCGGGCAACTAGATTATTACAAGGGATGGAAGGCCTCTCATATGATGAGATGTTGGAAAAGTTGGGCTTGTTTATCTTTGAAAAAAGACGGCTCAGATGAGATCTCACTTACATGTATAAATATACTGCATATGTGGCAAATACACAGGACTTGCACTTGACTTACTCCTTCCAAACACCATACTAAGAACCAGGGGGCACTTGTTATGGTTGAAAGAAAGGTGATTCCGGCAGCTAAATAGGGAACGGTTCTTTACAGTAAGAGCAGTCAGACTGCGAAATGCCGACTACAAGAGGTAGTAATGGCAGACACTATAGCAGCTTTAAAAAAAGGGCTGGATGATTTCCTCGATACACATAACATTGTAGGTTATAGTTAAATTAGTAACAAAATGAACAATTGGTGGAGAAAAGTTGAACTTGATGGACCTAGGTCTTTTTTCAACCTATGCAACTATGTAACTATGTAATAAACGAGACAGAAATCTACATCATTTCAATATTTGGTGTGACCGTCCTTCACCTTCAAAATAGAATCATTCTTCTGACCATCTATAGCTTGACATTTTTGTCTGATCAATTGATTGGTAAATTGGGAGCAGATAAACTATTGTTCTACCAATTTGATGGTAAAGGTACCGTTACACTAAACGACTTACCAACGATCATGACCAGCGATACGACCTGGCCGTGATCGTTGGTAAGTCGTGTGGTCGCTGCGACCAACGATCAGGGGAAAGACTTCGGCATCGTTGAAACTGTCTTCAACGATGCCGAAGTCCCCGGGTAACTAGGGTAAACATCGGGTTACTAAGCGCAGGGCCGCGCTTAGTAACCCGATATTTACCCTGGTTACCATTGTAAATGTAAAAAAAAAAAACACTACATACTCACATTCCGATGTCTGTCACGTCCCCCGCCGTCAGCTTCCCGCACTGACTGTGTCAGCGCCGGCCGTAAAGCAGAGCACAGCGGTGACATCACCGCTGTGCTCTGCTTTACGACCGACGCTGACAGTCAGTGCAGCGAAGCTGACGGCGGGGGACGTGACAGACATCGGAATGTGAGTATGTACTGTTTTTTTTTTTTTACTTTTACAATGGTAACCAGGGTAAATATCAGGTTACTAAGCGCGGCCCTGCACTTAGTAACCTGATGTTTACCTTGGTTACAAGTGAACACATCACTGGATCGGCATCACACACGCCGATCCAGCGATGACAGCGGGTGATCAGCGACTAAAAAAAAGTCCTGATCATTCCCCAGCGACCAACGATCTCCCAGCAGGGGCCTGATCGTTGGTCGCTGTCACACATAACGAGATCGTTAGCGGGATTGTTGCTACGTCACAAAAAGCGTGACGTTGCAACGATATCGTTAACGAAATCGTTATGTGTGAAGTTACCTTTAGAACTCAATATCACGCTCAGTGATTTTCCGGCATGTCTCTACATGAATATCTACTCTTTTATCACTGGAGGTCAAAGGATAGGGAAATGTCTTGCTACTATTAGAAACAGTGACTTGTCTAGATTTACTCAATATGTGGTAATTATTATTTCTCCTTACACACCAATGAGATTAGGTCATTCTGCAGAAGGGGAACTGAAGTGATTAAGTGACTGAACATTAAAGATCATGTTTGATGACAGAATCCATGATTAACCGATTGCAGCATAGCTGAAATGAGATAGCAAAACAAACACGGTATCATTCACATCTGGATTAGGCCGTCTATTCATACACTAGCAAGGAGGCCAGCGAAGTAACCGTAAACTACACACACACAAAACCAAATTAAGAAAACACAACACAATGGGGCTTGGCCATGATTAAGATTAGAAATGTTTTAGCAATGATGAAATGATATGGGAAAGAATTGTATAAACTGGCTGTAAACCTGCTCTTATCACCCAGAATGTAGTTCTACGGAATGTGTCTATTGCAAAATCTCCAAATTTTGGAAACAACCTTGGTCATGATGCAATGTTTGTTTTCTAGGGATGGGTCTCAACAGGATCTTGTTACTGTTGTTTATACAGTGTAGCTCCAAAATATTGAGCCACACTGTAGAGATTGTCATGGCAAACTTCGATCTTTTTCCCCTGTAGGGTTTTGTACTCACTGTGCTGCGTTTAAGGTAGGCACGGGAAAGGGGTTTCATGAAAATGTCCAGGCAGGTTTATTAAGACTGCATAAACCGCTCAGGGAACCAAACAAAAGAACAGCCTTTTCTGGCACAAAGTGAAAACACAAAGTAAAAAGTCCACACAATATTGCGAATTCGCCCGCTCAGGATAGTGTCTGGTTCTTTAGGCCTTAGCACAGACCAGGAGATCCACACAAGTCCAGACCCAGACACTGAATGAGACACTTGGTCTCCATTTTATCTGCCAAACAATGCCCGAAGGGTGGGGATATTTGAGCAGTCATTCCCACCCATCTCTTATGACTGCTCGTAAAAAACCTGGCCCTGGAAAGGCCTAATATCTCTCTCACTATATGTGCTGGAACATGCTTTCTGAGCTCACATCACCAAAGCTACCAACTGCGAAGATACATATCTCCCTTCAAGGACCTGTCCGGCTGCCATCTTACACCTCAAAGAGGTGTGCAAACACATAAAAACTAGGGTCAACTTCATAGGAAATCAAAATTAGATTGTTCTTTGGAAAATTATCATTTTGTGAACCTTGATTTTTTACTCAACTCCTTCAACATCCACCTAAGTGAAGACTGCATTTCATAAAATGAAGTTACACTTTTTCCCATAATTTTTTTCTTTCATTGGAGAAGTTAATATATATATATGGTAATATATTGTGTTGCCTTTGTTACCAGAATACTGTCATGGGGCAAAATAGTAGGGACAGCAATTTCATCAACAAACTAGTTGGCAAACCTTATAGATAGAAGAACCACTGAAATCTACATAAATACATCCAAAAGGCAGATTGCCACGTAGATAGACTACCGATAAGATATCTCAGGACACTCCAAAAATGCTAAAAATCCCAACCACGACCAAAAAAAAGAGTAACTGTCCTACCACAATTTAATCAAATATAAAAATATAATTTTATTGATACATCCAAAGTCAACACAATATACTGAACAGACATAAAAGGTAAAAGAGACAAATCATGAGGGGAAAGAGCAACACAACTGAAATAACAGACAGGGTGGATGAGCATACAAGACGGGAATATCGTCCACATTCAACAATGCCCCTAACACATAATGCAATCCTCATACATAGGACTGGGCATTTGTGAACATATCCTAGCCTACCATGTGCAAATGTGCTATGCTAGTCACAAATCCTCTATGGAGGTGCAGGAAAAATGAATAAGATGGACCCCTTAGCAGAATGCTACAACTCACCCATCGTAATGTCTGCCAGTGTGCGCTCCACAGCAGCCCCAACGCGCGTTTCGCATGGGCTTCTTCCGGGGGCTTGTTGGCAAACCTTGTAAAAAAGCAACTCCTGAGAACACAGACTCTAAAAACTGTTTGTAGAAGTGCCCATAGAGGAGTTACTCTACTCTACATTTGAGCTACCAATAACCAGCACCATCATTGTATCTCTCAGAGAGTCAATCTGCATAGCTACACATAAGTAATCTATGACTGATGCCTTTTATCAGTATTACATTTTTTCAACACAGAGCCAGAAACCGTTTCTTTGAAATTTGGACACAGTTGTTTTGTGATTGAAGAGTCATGAACCGCAGAAAAGAAGCCCACAAACCATATCTAGTAAAATGGTAAAAATTAGCATATAGCCTATTATAATTGCATTAAAAAAAACTAGTCTCTATAATTAAAAGTCTGCGCTTTAAAGGGTTGCCCACTGTGGCTTTTTTTTACTGGTCCGAGTAGCATAAAAAAAACTCCACTGCACCCATTCAGAAGCTTCCTGGATTCCTCACTGGGGTCTTCTTCATAGACCACCCCCACAAACATAATTGTGATCTCTCAGCTGATAACTTGCCACAGCAATGACCCAAACTCAGCAAGTGATTGCTCTAAGCTGATCACATGTCCCAGTGTAGGAAAGTCAGTAGTAAAAAAAAAAGCAGAGGACTGGGCAGCATCAGGAAAATTGGTGATGATGAGTATACTTTTTTTTTTGCCACTTCGACCTTTAATTTTGTTTACATCTTTAGCAGAGATGAGCACAAATATTCAAGTTGCCAACACTTTGCTGCTCCGTAAAGAGCCATCAAAAGGTTAAAAAAAATCCCCACTTATACTCACCTTACTGCTCACCTTTCTGGCCCCTCTGCTCCTCACTGTCACCTGTCTGGTCCTCGTTCCATCTTCTTATCACCGGTGGGTGTGTTGCAAAGTCACAGTGCTCTTCATGATGTCATGAATAGGGTATTCCAGTGCAAGCAGTTGTAATAATGAGATATCGCAAGGACCAGATGGGTGACGGTGTGGAGTTGAGGGGTGAGAATAAGGATTTTTATTTAATTTTTTATATTTAATATTTATTATGCTATGATGCAGAGGTCCCCAACCTGTGGCTCAGTAGCCACATGTGGCTTGCGGGCCCATGATGTGTGGCCCACTGCTTTCTGCCAGCTTGGTGCATTATCACCAGGTCTAGCAAACATCTTTGAAGAGCAGTTCTCCAAATGGTGACTTTTCGGAGTAGCCCAACACAGAAGAGCAGTTTTTAGATGCTCATATGCTATGGTAAGCTGGAGATAGAATGATACTGGCAGTTAGACATTTGATAATGCTTGATGTAAGAATAGTGAATGGTGGTAAAGTGGGCACTCCAGGATGAACGTATTCTGCCTATAAGGAAAGAGACACAAGATTATGCTTTGCTTTATGTGGGGAAGCTTTGGCTGTCTTTATACCAGGTTCTCAGTGTCACTACTGTGCGAGGAAGGGATGCTGAGTGTGCCTTGCGACCATCTCTCAGTGCTGAATTTAGCGATCATGGTAAGAAAGGTTGGAGACAGCTGCTTTTGGGACATTGGCGAAAAATAACTTCTGTGCAAATCAAATTTTCTGGAAAAATCCGTGCTAAAAGGCGAATTCAAATTTTGATGGATCCACTCATCTCTAATAGTTGGCATGAGTTGGCATGAGTAACAAGAGACATGTCCATCAACTTTAACTGAGGTTTAGGAGGGAAAATTGAATAAGGGAAGGAGCATTGACAACCTCTTTATACAATATAAATACCTAATAATTTGCAATTTAAATCTCATTCAATCGAAAAAAACATATTGATACTACTAGATGCTGGGCTTGTATCCTCGTATATCATCTGTATAATTTTAGTACCCCTAGTATATTTAAAAAAAGTGATAATTTCCATGTCTGCCATTTGTTAGGAAGCTCATCTGAGAAGATGGGGATAAGGTGAAGCATGATCTTTGAGTAGAAATAAAATATATTAAATACAACCAGGCTTGACCAAATGACCTAATCCTTTTTTGATTTGTTTTTAATCTCTGCACGAGGACTATCCTTTGAGGATGCTTTCATAAAGTCATTGCTTATCGCGCACATAAAAAAGATGGGACTTGTTAAACAAACTCACTGTGCTCGTTGCAGTTAATGAGATGTAGAAAGCTTTGTAATTTGATTTGCTGGACCATATGTTGTAAAGTGATACTGCTGATTTCACTTCTTAGATTTTTTTTTCCATTTAAACAGTGGGTAATACTTTCTTACACAATCAACTTCCATGTAATGAAAAAATGATTTCCAAGCACTGGGTATGTGCCTCTCTACAGCATTCTCCTTGCAGTTACTCAGCTTCATATCTTTCTTCTGACATCTGTAATGTTCTTCACTTCACACCTAGGAAAATATTTGACAATTCATAGTAACCAGTTTTTGCAATATAAACTATCATGCCATGGCATGGCAACAAATTAGTTTCATACCCAGAGAGAAGGGTTCACTTAATGATTGGCTCAAATCTCTTCAGCAAAATAAAGTAAAATTGTTTAAAGTATGGAAACACAAATGAGACTGTGGAATGATGAATTTGGGGAGAAATATAAAGTATTTACATTAATACTCAGAAAATTCAAATATACGAAGGATGCCAATTTCATAATGAATGCACCAGCCAACCATGCTTTTGGACCCAAATGTAATATAATTCTTGGCTTTTTTAATGGAAAGAGAATAAAAGTGTTCTATATTGTAAAGGTGTTTCAGTCTTTCTAATTCTTTCAATTTAACCCCTTTAATGGACCAATAATTATTATCATAAGTGATCTACAGACAGTGGGATGGACAGAGGAGCTTGATAATAAAATATCATCCAATATTCTTCCCAAGGAAAGAGAGTGCTCACCAGAGGCTCTTGCAACGTTTATTTTTATGGTTCCCTTTTTTGCTTAGGGTTTGTATTGGTCATATGAATTTTCTAAAAGAAAACACACCTTAACATTATTGATGTCAGAGATAGTATTTAAAGATAGTGTAATAAGTTGTAGTTTGGCGCTAAAGATGTTTTGGGAAGAACGGAATCTTCACCAAAATGTATTTTAAACTTTAATAATAGTTGTTTTTTTTTTAGATTTGGGCAAATTTTGAACACTCGAGGTGGTGTGGCCCTGTTTAAGGGAGCCGGTGAGCAGGTTTTACTACCATGATGACAAATCAAACATATCTGTGTTAGGTCGTTGCAGCCCAAACTTAATCCACAGCTCTGTTTTTGTAATTTTGTAAATATGTCTTTGGTTTCCAAAGTAATCCTCTTTTCAATTTTTGTGCCAATGAGCCGCAAGCGAAGAAGGCTTGGTCCTGCATTTACAGCTTTTTCTCTTCTTTTCTGTTTTCCCCACCCACCCTGTTTCCAAACAGGCAATATCATGCAGGCACCAACACTCACTGTGCCGGACATCTCCTCTTAGGGAATGGCACACATACTGCTGCCGGGAGTGTCCAGTGGAGGGGCAGGTCCCTTAGATAAGACTGACCTGTCAATCATGGAGAAAATTACAGAAGTGAGTGTGGAAAATTGGAAAGAGGACTGAGAGCTGTAAGTGCAAAGTCAAGCCCACAAAATGGAATATCACTTGCTGCTCATCATAAAAATTAAATTGAGGATTACTTTAGAAATCAAAGAAGGATTACAAAAATGAAACTATGGATTGATTCTGTTTGATTTGTTGATTGTTTTTACAGGCTGGGGGCTGCCGTTGCGTGGGAGGATGGAAACAGGCAGCAGGAAGGATCGAGACCAGACCAGGACTCCTTGACGGAAGTTATCAGTGTTGACGCCTAATTGATTATCACCAACCCAACCTGCAAACTCAGCTGCTCATAAGCGTTTAAAAATAAATACTTTTACAATAGAAATGCATTTATAATGAGCAAAACCAACTTTATTTTCTTACTGTATCTGACATAAGTACCTCCTTCTCCATTACGCAATGGTGGATAGACATGCCCATCGGGCTCATTAATATCTCTTTGAAGTGTGGCCCAATTATCATAACTATGATTACTCTTTACTTGTCAGATGGGAAGAAGAACATGTGCAGTTCCATTTTCTTCTTCAGAAAAACAGAAAAGGTTCTGCAACGGATCAGAAACAACAGAATGAAGTTCCCGCTTCTGGGCGGTGGAGTCACAATGCTACTCATTAATGGAAAGAGGGTAATGTGGTATGTTGCGATGTTGACTCCCACCCAAAGAACAAGACTGCAGCATGAGGTAGATAAATGCTTTACTTTCATGGTTTAAAAAATTGAGAAAAATGTGTTTTTTTATCAAAGTTTTTGGCTTTGTCAATAAGAAAATTATGTTTTAGATTAACATTTAGAGTAGAGATGGGTGAATATATCCGAATGAAACTGCATTCTACCTGAGTTCTCCAGAATATGGGTTTCATTTTGAAATTTGCTCTTCGTGAAATCAGAAAAGTAGAGGTCAGCTGCAGCTGTCATTTTACTGAACTGTTGAGGGCTGGCAAAAGGTTAAAAAAAAACAATGCCTATTTGGTCTGCAGAGCCTCTTCTTTACACAGTCGTGCATTGGTTTCTTCACTCTAGAATGGGACACCCCGCTGCAACCAAGTCCCAGAGGTCACGGTGCATCGTAACTTTGTGATGTCATGATGGGCCGTGATTTCCAATGCCTGGTGGTGGCAGAAAGGCCTGTTCTAGAGTGAAGACAGCAGACCTCAAATGATGAGGCCTGGCCACGTAGGCATGGTCGCAGCCAGAAGCCCTTTTCTAGAGTGAAGACACCAATGGAAAGAGGAGGCTCTGATAACCGGGTGGGCGCCAGGCATCGGAGGCAACTGTAATGCTGGTACAAGTGAGCAGTGAGGTATTAGTTTTAAGATTAGTTACTAGTTTTTTTTTATTTTTGACATGTTATGCTTATTATGCTTTTCAGACCCCAGAATGTAATAGGGGACATTTAATTCCTGTGAAGAATACATTTATTGTGAATTGAATTTCCAGTAAAATCCATTTGATTGTGTGAATTAAAATCTTACTAAATCCACTCTTCTCTAATCAAGTTCTATTTTGTTCCAAGTTGGTGAGATTTTCATTTAACCCAAAAGGCCTTGTATTAAATAAGAGGACAAAATATATATATTTTCTCAAGGAATAGCGCTGCTCCTGTCTATGGTCTGTGTGTGGCATTGTGGCTCGGCTATATTCTCATACATCCTCATACCCGATGTATTATTTCTGTCTTTATTGAATTAAGTGAAGCCTATTAATAAAGCTAAATTACTTTTTTCTCGGTATGTAATTCACTTCCCGGATCTTAATTTCCTGGACAATAACGCTCTCTGATCATTTAGTGAGGAAAAGGTAATTCATGGTGGACAATAAAAGGGAATAAGAATAGACATGTACGGCCTTTACAAATGACTGGGCTGCAGAGTTCACTGTTTCTCGTTCAGATGAGGGCGATGTAATGTGTTGTAATGTCTTTATATCACAAGTGGCTGGGGAATTTTCTGAAACAAACTCCCGCAGACCCGTAGCGTCTGTAATACCACGTTTCTGCAATATAAAAATTAAACTTTCTATTAAATGGCAGATAATAGCACATGGAATTTGAGACACTAACCTCTATTAAATGTACTTCCTCAGCAATATGTTGAAATCTCACGTGGCTATACATAATAGGAAGTGTTGTAGAGATCAGTGGGCCTCGTGGGCTTCCATTTTTTTTCCTTGGACATAATGAAATGACTATGTAGCTGTTAAAGCAGACTGGCTGTGTTACATAACTCATAAAAGTTAAAATCAGCTTGACTTATCACACTATACACTTTCCCAACCTTGTTAAAATGACACTGTGCTCGATTTACCTCATTTTTTTGTATTATTATTAAAATTCTGACTACAAACCGCAAAAAAAATGATTAAATGCCTGTGGAAGCAGAACATTTTGCTTCAACAATATTATTTCAGCGGTATGAAACGTTTACAGAAAATATATACTGGAATATATTAGATAAAAACTGGTATAGCCATATCAAGGCAAAGAACTCTGGGGATAGCATTTCCCCGTTTTATTATATATTGGTTTACAGGGACTTGGCTTGATGAGGTTTTTTTACCCCTGTAATTCCTTTCAATGTATAGTTCTCGTATTATGTTTCATTTCACTATTAGTGTTAATATTGTCCGCAGTTTTCTATTTTTTTTTGTATATGACAGATGATGTCATCTACAAAAAGATGATGTTACAAGTGAATTACTGTAACCTGTTCTTGCTGTGCTTTTGCAAAATAGCTGCTTTAATATATTGAGATTTTGTGTATACATAATTCTATACTGTATTATTATTATTATTATTATTTATTGTTATAGCACCATTTATTCCATGGCGCTTTACATGTGAGGAGGGGTATACATAATAAAAACAAGTACAATAATCTTAAACAATGCAAGTCATAACAGGTACAGGAGGAGAGAGGACCCTGCCCACGAAGGCTCACAATCTACAAGGGATGGGTGAGAATACAGTAGGTGAGGATAGAGCTGGTCATGCAGCGGTTTGGTCGTTCGGTGGTTACTGCAGGTTGTAGGCTTGTCGAAAGAGGTGGGTCTTCAGGCTCCTTTTGAAGGTTTCGATGGTAGGCGAGAGTCTGATGTGTTATGGAAGAGGGTTCCAGAGTAGAGGCGATACGTGAGAGAAATCTTGTATACGATTGTGGGAAGAGGAGATAAGAGGGGAGTAGAGAAGAAGATCTTATGAGGATCGGAGGTTGTGTGTAGGTAAGTACCGGGAGACGAGGTCACAGATGTATGGAGAAGACAGGTTGTGGATGGCTTTGTACGTCATGGTTAGGGTTTTGTACTAAAGTCTCTGGGCAATGGGGAGCCAGTGAAGGGATTGACAGAGGGGAGAGGCCGGGGAATAGCGGGGGGGGGGGGGGGGTCAGGTGCATTAGTCGGGCAGCAGAGTTTAGAATAGATTGGAGGGGTGCGAGAGTGTTAGGGTGAAGGCCACAGAGCAGGAGGTTGCAGTAGTCAAGGTGAGAGATGATGAGGGCATGCACTAGGGTTTTTGCAGATTCTTGGTTGAGGAATGTACGGATTCATGAAATATTTTTGAGTTGAAGTCGGCAGGAAGTGGAAAGGACTTGGATATGTGGTTTGAAGGAGAGATCAGCGTCAAGGATTACACAGAGGCAGCGAGCTTGTGGGACTGGGGAGAGTGGGCAGCCATTTACTGTAATGGATAGGTTCGTTGGGGAGGTTGCGTGAGATGGGGGAAAGATGATGAATTCTGTTTTGTCCATGTTAAGTTTCAGAAATCTTGCGGAGAAGAAGGATGAAATAGTGGACAGACATTGAGGGATTCTGGTTAGTAGGGAGGTGATATCTGGTCCAGAGATGTAGATCTGTGTGTCATCAGCATAGAGGTGATACTGAAAGCCATGAGAGTCTATGAGCTGTCCCAGGCCAAAGGTGTAAATGGAGAAGAGCAGGGGCCCTAGGACTGAACCTTGTGGGACTCCGACAGATAGTGGGCGAGGTGAGGAGGTGGTGTGTGAGTGGGAGACGCTGAATGTCGGGTCTGTTAGGTATGATGAGATCCAGGACAGGGCTAAATCTGTGATGCCAAGGGATGAGAGGGTCTGTAATAATAGGGAATGGTCCACTGTGTCAAAGGCAGCCGACAGGTCAGAGGAGGAGGAGGACAGAGTAGTGTCGCTTGCTCTTGGCGGTTAAGAGGTCATTAGTGACCTTAGTTAGGGCAGTTTCAGTGGAATGGTGTGACCGGAAGCTAGATTGTAAGCGGTCAAAGAGGGAGCAAGAAGAGAGATGGGAGGACAGTTCAAGGTAGACGTGTTGTTCCAGTAGTTTGGAGGCATAGGGGAGAAGTGATATAGGGTGATAGCTAGATACAGAGGATGGGTCAAGAGAAGACTTTTTGAGGATAGGTGTGATGAGGCATGTTTAAAGCTTGAGGGGAAAACACCAGTTGTTAGTGATAGGTTGAAGAGATGGGTTAGAGTTGGGATGAAGACTGTGGCGAGGTTTGGGATGAAGTGGGATGGGAGCGGGTCAAGTGCACAGGTGGTGAGATGCGATCTTGAGAGTAGAGTGGAGAGTTGATCTTCTGTAATGGTGGAGAAGTTGGTTTTGGAGGCGGAGGGCTGGGAAGTCAGGAGGAAGGGCTCTGGGGGTTGTTGACCAAAACTGTCTCTGATGTTATCAATCTTCTGCTTGAAAAATGAGGCAAAGTCTTCAGCTGAGATAAGTGGGGAGGGAGGAGGTGCTGGGGGATGGAGGAGAGAATTGAAGGTGTTGAATAACTGTTTAGGGCTGTGAGAAAGGGAGGATATGAGAGATGAGAAGTAGGTTTGTTTAGCTGTGGCGAGTGTGGTCTTGAAAGTAGTGAGGGACTGTTTTAATGCAATGAAGTGCTCGTTGGAGTGGGATCTTTTCCATCTGCGCTCAGCAGCCCTGGAAGCTCGCCTCAGTTCTTTGGTCAGGCTGGTGTGGCAGGGCTGTCTGTTGATTTTGCGAGCTTTGGTATGTGTAAGTGGGGCAGCAGATTCCAAAGCTACAGCTATTGTAGTGTTATATAGAGTGGCAGCGTCATCCGCATTGTGTAAGGAACTTATATCTGTGAGAGGGAGGAGGGATTCAGAGAATGCATGTAGGTCAAGATATTTAAGCTTTCTGCGAGGGTGTGAAAGTTTGTGGGGTGGGGATTGTAGACATGGAGTGGAGAGGGAAGAGAATGTGAGAAGGTTGTGGTCATAGAGAGGAAGAGGTAAGTTAGAGAGGTTAGATAGGGAGCAGAGGCGGGTGAAGATGAGGTCCAGTGTGTGACCATCTTTGTGGGTGGCTGTAGAAGACCATTGAGTGAGGCCGAAGGAGGGCATGAGAGATAGAAGTTTAGTGGCAGCTGATAGGGAAGTGTCAATGGGGATGTTGAAGTTGCCCATGATGATAGTGGGGATGTCCGAGGAAAGGAAATGAAGTAGCGAGGTGGTGAAGTGGTCAAAGAAGGTGGTGGCTGGCCCTGGGGGGCGGTAAATGACAGCCAGTTGCAGGTGGAGTAGATGCGCACAGAGTGAACCTCAAAGGAAGGGAGGGTAACAGAGGGTGGCAGTGGGATTGGGGTGAAGGAGCAGTTATCTGACAGGAGAAAACCAACTCCTCCGCCATGTTTGCTGCTGGGGCAGGGTGTGTGAGAAAGGTGGAAGCCCCCGTAAGAGAGTGCAGCAGGGGAGGCTGTGTCAGAAGGGATGAGCCAGGTTTCGGTGATGGCAAGGAAGGAAGGTTTGGTCGTAACAAAAAGATCATGGATGTAGGAAAGCTTGTTGCAGACAGAGCAAGCGTTCCACAGAGCTCCTGTTAGTGGGACTGGGGAAGCGGGGGCTGGGTGAATGGGTATAAGGTTAGAGAGGTTACAGAAGTTTGAGATTGAGCGTGGATGGGAGGTAGAAATGACTGTGGGAATGTGGTGAGGAGGGCCAGGATTTGGGGAGATATCACCAGCAGTGAGAAGGAGCAGAGAAAGTGTTAGCAGGAGGGCATGAGGGGGCTGTTTGTGTTTGGAGGCAGAGGATTGTAGGTTAAGGAACAGTTCTGAGGAGGAGGTGAGATGGATGGGGAGGATTGAAGCAGAGATAAACAGTTCCTTACTTGGTGTGGGGATTAGGGGAGGTAGCATAAAGTGAAGGATTATAGGGGTGACAGTGAAAATAAACAGAAACATTGTTTACAGTGACTGGCCAGTTACCTTCAGTTCCCTTCAGGTTCAATTCAGGTTTTAATTCTACTGTAATCTTCACACTTCTAGGACACACTTATAGGAATCACACTGCAGACTGAAGTCTATGCAGACTTGAGCTATACAATATATGGCAAACTAAGTGCATTCAGGTGTGAAGCAGAGAGGAGAGGTCTCTACTCATCATGGTCAGAGAATTAAGAGTGGACCAGATGCATACAATCAAGCCAGAGTAAACAGCGTCATAAATAACACGGGTGGGGTAAAGCTGGGGTGAGCTGGAAGGCATACCTCGTGAATGCTAGGTGCAGAGGCGAGTCCTATGTGCAAAGCTGGGGAATGTACTATGTGCACTTCATAGACAGACAGCAGGAGAGCAGGAGAGCTGGGTGGATGAACATACCTGTCGGAAGAATAGAGATGCTTGTTAGAGTGCGATGGTGGCAGGTAGCAGGGCACAGTCTGTATACATATATATATACATATATACTGTATATATTTATATTTATATACAGTGCCTTGAAAAGAATTCATACCTTGTGAACTTTTACACATTATTTCATGTTACACTCACAAACTTAGATGTTTTTTATCGGGCTTTTATGTGATATTACAGAAATAACAAGTACAGGTGCATCTCCCAAAATTGGAATATTATCAAAAAGTTTATTTATTTCAGTTCTTCAATACAAAACGTGAAATTCATATATTATAGAGTCATTACAAACAGAGTGATCTATTTCAAGTGTTTATTTCTGTTAATGTTGATGATTATGGCTTACAGCCAATAAAAACCCAAAAGTCATTATCTCAGGAAATTAGAATACTTTATAACACCAGCTTGAAAAAATGATTTTAAAATCCGAAATGTTGGCCTACTGAAATGAATGTTCGGTAAATGCACTCAATATTCAGTCGTGGCTACTTTTGCATCGATTACTGCATCAATGCAGCATGGCATGGAGGTGATCAGCCTGTGGCACTACTGAGGTGTTATGGAAGCCCAGGTTGCTTTGATAGCAGCCTTCAGCTTGTCTGCATTGTTGTGCCTGGTGTCTCTCATCTTCCTTTTGACAATAAATAACCCATATATTCTCTATGGGCTTAAGGTCAGGATAGTTTGCTGGCCAATCAAACACAGTGATACTGTTGTTTTTAAACCAGGAATTGGTCCTGCTGGAGAATTAAATTTTCATCTCCAAAATGTTTGTCGGCAGGGTATTGCATGAAATACTCTAAAATTTCCTAGTAGACGGCTGCGCTGACTTTGATCTTGATAAAACACAGTGCACCTACATAGCAGCAGATGACATGGCTCCTGAAACCATCATTGATAGTGGAAACTTCACACTAGAAATCAAGGTCCCAGAGTCTGGAGGAAGAGTGGAGAGGCAGTCAATCCAAGTTGCTTGAGGTCTAGTGGGAAGATTTTGAAACCCCACATAGAGCGAAGGTCATCACAGTGACATGTGCTGTTCGGAGCAATAGGAGGTGGACACGCTGCCCCAGCAGCACAGCAAAACAAAAGAGGGAGCAGAGTGCAAAAGTGTGGTGCGCAGCATCTAGGCAGTTGGTTGGTTGCTACTGTCCACCGCGCCAGGAGCTCCCTCGCATGGCATTTCTTCAGCCAATGTGCTGACGACAAGACACGGGTGGGTTGCACGCTGTGCCGCCAGAGTATGAAGCAAGCATAAATGTTCTGAACCTGAGCACCACCTGCATGAAGAGGCATCTGAATTCCATGAGCTTCAGTGGAGTACACAGCTTAAACATGACAAATGTGAGCCTCTTCCTGCTCCCTCTTCTGCTGCAGTCTCAACCTCTTCCTCCCGCTCTCGATCAACTGGGCCACCTGCCTCCCCGCAAAGAGAGGATGTGACAGCACCACCATCACCAGCAGTGTCGCTGAGTATCTCCACAATGTCCCATAGAAGTGTTCAGCTTTCCATCCCCCAAACCATAGAGTGAAAGTAGAAATAAATGAGCCATTGTCCTGAATGACCGCATTTCCAAATCCCTGGTCTTTGACATGCTGCAATTCCTGCTGAAGGGTGGAGACAGACAGTTTTAAAAAACTGATGGTGATGACTGTCCCACAGTACATTCCCAGCGGCCATTACTTTTCCAGTCGGGTCATCCCTGCCCTGCATACACATGTTGCAGACTAAATCAGGTGTGCACCGCGCAATGCCATCAGTCGCAAGGTCCACATAACCACCGATACATGGACCAGTGAGTATGGGCAGGGATGTTCCATCTCCCTAACTATCCACTGGGTATATGTAATGGCTGCTATGTCAGAGGCGAGAGGTGTTCTAGCGCATGTCCTACCACCACCGAGGATTACTGGACATTTATCTGTCCATGTTGCCTCTTCCTGCTATTCTGCTTCGTCCACCACCTCCTCATCTGGACGCAGTAAAATCTGCACCACCAACTTAAGCACAGCCGAGGGAAATGACAACAGGCTGTTTTGAAACTCATTTGTTTGGGGACAAATTCTACACCATGCAGACAGATCAAACAGCAGACAGATGAGTGGTTGGTGCCACTGAACCGCCACCCCTGCCTGGTGGTGTGCTATAAAGGGGGAAATTTCATAGCAGATCTGGGCCTACCTGGTTTGACATGCATCCATTGCCTGGTGCATGTACTCAATGTGGTGGTGCAGAGATTCCTTAAAAACTAACCACATATGTCAGAGCTGCTGCTGAATTTACCGGCAGTGTGTGTGCTTTTTGTAATTCTCACCCTGCTACTCACCTGCCTGCGCTGCATGTCACTTCTGTCACCGCCTCATATGCAACGTACCAACAAGTGGGAACTCTAATAATCTTTATTTTTTATAATCTTTATTTTTATATAGCGCTAACATATTCCGCAGCGCTTTACAGTTTGCACACATTATCATCGCTGTCCCCGATGGGGCTCACAATCTGAATTCCCTATCAGTATGTCTTTGGAATGTGGGAGGAAACCGGAGTACCCGGAGGAAACCCACGCAAACACGGAGAGAACATACAAACTCTTTGCAGATGTTGTCCAGGGTGGGATTAGAACCCAGGACTCCAGCGCTGCAAGGCTGCTGTGCTAACCACTGCGCCACCGTGCTGCCCTATCTTGCATATGCTGAAGAGTGTGCAAGCAGCAGCAGGAAATAGTGGAGTTTTAACTGCAGCATGCATGGGTGAATCATTCTGTGGAATAGCACCACTTCACCACCAGGGAATGGGCCTCCATATGGAATGTGAGTGCCGCACTGAGCATCAACGAATACTCTACCAATATGGCCAGCATTGATGGTGCCATCATGAGCGTTACTATAAAACCTTTGTGCCTGCTGGAAAAAAACATTTCAGCAATATTGGATGAGGTGGTGGCACAGGAGAAAGAGGAGTAGGAGGAACATTGACCATTCACACCGTTATCAGGCCAGTCATCCACGCGTGGCTTGGGGGGTGGGTTCCTGTACCGACATAGGCCAGGTACACAACTGTTCAGCCAGAGGACAGTTTTGGAGAAGGAGGAAGAACTGTCTTCACATTATGGTAGCATTTAAAGCAGCTCATGGGCATCACTCAAGAGTGACCGGGGGGGAAACAGAGGATGCAGACGATACCCCTCTCACCAAAGACAGATTATTGTTGCCTCTGGGCAGTGTGGCACACATGAGCCAATACATGCTGCTGTGCCTGCGCACTGACCACCGAGTTGCCCAGATTGTTGCTACTGCTGATTACTGGGTGACCACTCTGCTGGATCTCTGCTACAAGAACAGCGTACCATCATAGTAACATAGTAACATAGTAACATAGTTAGTAAGGCCGAAAAAAGACATTTGTCCATCCAGTTCAGCCTATATTCCATTATAATAAATACCCAGATCTACGTCCTTCTACAGAACCTAATAATTGTATGATACAATATTGTTCTGCTCCAGGAAGACATCCAGGCCTCTCTTGAACCCCTCTACTGAGTTCGCCATCACCACCTCCTCAGGCAAGCAATTCCAGATTCTCACTGCCCTAACAGTAAAGAATCCTCTTCTATGTTGGTGGAAAAACCTTCTCTCCTCCAGACGCAAAGAATGCCCCCTTGTGCCCGTCACCTTCCTTGGTATAAACAGATCCTCAGCGAGATATTTGTATTGTCCCCTTATATACTTATACATGGTTATTAGATCGCCCCTCAGTCGTCTTTTTTCTAGACTAAATAATCCTAATTTCGCTAATCTATCTGGGTATTGTAGTTCTCCCATCCCCTTTATTAATTTTGTTGCCCTCCTTTGTACTCTCTCTAGTTCCATTATATCCTTCCTGAGCACCGGTGCCCAAAACTGGACACAGTACTCCATGTGCGGTCTAACTAGGGATTTGTACAGAGGCAGTATAATGCTCTCATCATGTGTATCCAGACCTCTTTTAATGCACCCCATGATCCTGTTTGCCTTGGCAGCTGCTGCCTGGCACTGGCTGCTCCAGGTAAGTTTATCATTAACTAGGATCCCCAAGTCCTTCTCCCTGTCAGATTTACCCAGTGGTTTCCCGTTCAGTGTGTAATGGTGATATTGATTCCCTCTTCCCATGTGTATAACCTTACATTTATCATTGTTAAACCTCATCTGCCACCTTTCAGCCCAAGTTTCCAACTTATCCAGATCCATCTGTAGCAGAATACTATCTTCTCTTGTATTAACTGCTTTACATAGTTTTGTATCATCTGCAAATATCGATATTTTACTGTGTAAACCTTCTACCAGATCATTAATGAATATGTTGAAGAGAACAGGTCCCAATACTGACCCCTGCGGTACCCCACTGGTCACAGCGACCCAGTTAGAGACTATACCATTTATAACCACCCTCTGCTTTCTATCACTAAGCCAGTTACTAACCCATTTACACACATTTTCCCCCAGACCAAGCATTCTCATTTTGTGTACCAACCTCTTGTGCGGCACGGTATCAAACGCTTTGGAAAAATCGAGATATACCACGTCCAATGACTCACCGTGGTCCAGCCTATAGCTTACCTCTTCATAAAAACTGATTAGATTGGTTTGACAGGAGCGATTTCTCATAAACCCATGCTGATATGGAGTTAAACAGTTATTCTCATTGAGATAATCCAGAATAACATCCCTCAGAAACCCTTCAAATATTTTACCAACAATAGAGGTTAGACTTACTGGCCTATAATTTCCAGGTTCACTTTTAGAGCCCTTTTTGAATATTGGCACCACATTTGCTATGCGGAACAGACCCTGTCGCTATAGAGTCACTAAGAATGATTACTTCTATCACCGGAGAAGGATCACAAATTGCGTGAATACAAGTGTACTCTGGCCTAGGCACTACTGCCAGATCATCGGGACTGCAATTCGCTAAGACAATGAAAATCTATTTCTCCTAAATATCGGATTGATACACAATTCCAATGTTCATATGTATATGAATAAGCGGGCACTGTCAATCAATACAAGAATACTGGGATCACCCAATGCATGCAAAACAACAGAGCACAAATCAAAGAAGAAGTGTCTGCATAAAAAAGAAGGGGATCACTAAGAGAATTTTTTATGAAGTGTTATATAAGAATGCTTTTTATTGAAAACCACCACATACAAAAACCATTAAAAACATTTAAAAAATACACAACTCAGATTACAATCAAAAGAGTATGGGTCATACAAATGATGTGTACAATACACCAGAGTCCTACATGCTATAATATTTGATAGTTAACAAACCTCTAAATAGTAGCCCGAAGCAAAGATTTGCAGATAAGAATAAATAAATGCAGGCTGATGAGACTTAATAAGCTGTTTACAAATATCTGAAGGGATGTCACAGTGTACTAGGATCATCATTATTCTCCTTTGCACTAAACACGAGAAGCATTGGAATGAAACTGAAAAAGGAGAATATACAGATTAGATATCAGAAATAACTGTTTGAAAGTGAGGGTGATCAATTATTAGAGGTGGTGAGTTCTCCTTCAATGGAAGTCTTCAAACACAGGCTTGAGAGACATCTGTCTGAGATGGTTTAGTGAATCCTGCTCTACATTGAGCAGAGGGTTGGACACGAAGACCCTTGAGGTCCCTTCCAACTCTAACATTCTATGATTCTATCAGTCCTTCTTTTTGGAAACAGAACTCTACCTCCTTGTCAGTATTCCCAGAAAATATCCTGTTTAAATACATGGCCACTGCAGGGGTCCTCTGTTCAAAAGAAGTTAATGTGTTATCTCTCATCTCCCTATATGTTCCATTGTGAGGTCTTACATCCAAAAGAAGTTTGGATTGTCAACTTTTTCTCCTTGTGGAGATAACATGTGGATTTAATGTTTTCCTATGACATGTCATTTGCTAATTGGTCACCTTAAGGTAATAGAATATTGAAGGCTCGATAGACTAAATAGATGATGTGATAGACCTGCTACTTACAATGCAATAAAGATGGTGAAATAATAAAGATGCAATTTTTCTATAAACCTGGCTGAAAGATGTCATATGTAAATACAACCTCCTCTGGATCTTGAAAATTAGAGCCAATTAACAAATTTAATCATCATATTTGTTTTCAGCAGCACAAAATTAGTTGAATTCAACTGTTTTGGTCTGTGAACCAGTTTGGCTGTAGAACAGTGTTACAGGAAAACAGAAATACACCATGTGTGCCACCATAAGCACTAATCCACATGGCACTGCCATGTGTATAAGAAAAAGATCAAGCTGCTGCTGTCTGGCCTCTAGAGGTTGTAAGGATCCTGGTAGGAATCATGTCCATTTCTCAAAGAAGTGGGGTTCGTGCGGTGGGTGAGGTGCTGGCTATGAATGGTCCACATACAGGGTATACAACACAGATGGGAACTCTATTAATGATGTTTCGAACAGAACCCTTCATCAGGATTGTAACATCAACATGAGACCTTAGTATGACATACTGGTGACTAGGAGACAAGGTTTTTATAATCGTTACTTTTTAGGTCCCTCGGGTCAGTTTGCATCCATGGCACATTAATATTTCATTCATGCAGCTCTATCGCCAAAGATATCCAAAAGGATAACAATGACAAATGATAACAAAACAATCATTAGGCGCAATTCACGATTAGGAATGAAGAGCTCTGATCCCGTGAGTTTCTGGTCCGGGCAAATAAACAATTAAAACTCCAGCAAAACTTCATACTTTACCCACAAAAGTTCATATTCACAGAGCGATAGTTAATCTCTTTCATTATACTTATTACATCTCTCATTTAAGTTTCCTCATTTGTATTATTATAGGACTTTCATTTAGCTACCCACGCCTTGTTCTTAATTGCTCATCATTAGCAACATACATGGGGGCCTTCCTGCATAATTAAAAATGTGATCATTAGTATATGGGAAGACAAAAGCTCCTTTCAGACTATCATTAGTTACTTTGCCTCCACGGAAGTTCTCATTAGAAAAAAAACTTCCCACCTGGTTTAGTTACCGTAATGAGGTTCTGACACTATATTTTTCATAGTGGGGTTTTTGTCTAAGAGTCGAATATAATATTAGGCTTTGTTTTACTTTTTAAGCACATAATTGTAGACATGGGAAGAGATGTTCTTTTTTCCCAACGTTATAGTAATTTAAAAATATCATTTTCAACAACAGATAATTCCGACGAAAGCTATGCCTCTTACATGTACAGGAGTTATGATTTGATAATACATGTTTACTTTCCTCAATTTTCTCTAAAATGATTTCTAAATTACAAGGAGTCTAAAAGCAATCAAAATGAAATAAAAAAAAAATCTGCAGTTAAAAGGATTTGGAGAATATTCCTGCTAAAAAAAAAAGTCGTCACTGCTGTATATGACACATAATATTAAAACAAATATTTTTCATATGTTAGTAAATGGCAAAGTCGTGAAATGTATTCATCACCTTTGCTTGGTAGTGAGAACAGACCTGTTTGCAATTTATTAGTTTTGGTTCCCAATGGAACCAAATAAGTTCATCTCACGTAACCATTATTTACGTTGGAGTTCAGCAATTCATTTTTACTTTTTTATGGCTGGATGTACAATTTAGCAGAGTGAATGCAAAAATAAATGTAGCGTATACACCAGTATAGGATAACCCTACAAAAACAATTTAGTTACCCATCTGTGACATTTCGATTTTACTCAAAATGTATATAAAATGTGTATATACAGAGATGTCAACCTGTGAGAACTCTTCACAAAGTAGCAGACCATAGTAAAAACAAGAATGGCTTTTTTTTAAAGCTGTGAATTAAATAAAAGACTCCTAATCTAACTCAGATCCAAGACCAGACTATGGGCCTGATTCATCAAGATGCATGCTAGAGTCAGATGCTCCTGATTTATGAGGAGTTGCACAGCTCTTCGTGAATCTGGAACGTCTCGTGAGTGGTGTGCGTCTCGGTACACTACACCAGATATCTTACTCCAGTCAGGTCATGAATTAGACGTACTTGGGGGTTACGAACCCGTCCAACCCCTGATCTGTCTCAGCTCCACCTATTTTGCTGTGACAAACTGGAGTGAAAACACCAAAAGTCTCAACTATCCAACTCTGAGTTGCGCCTAAACTTTGAGATTTTTCAAAGCTAGACTTCTGATATGAAAGCTTAGATGAATCAAGCCTTATGGACATATCCTCCTTAATCCTGGCTCATATTTGAACTATCACTCTCATAGTCATCTATCAGCCAAAATAGCATTTGCATTCTCATGGAAGTCATGTGACTTTTCTTCTCTCTTCTATGAGAGTGCGATACACAGTGAGGAGGTCATATCCATTATTTAGAGAGCCCCATGGGCAGGATAGCACAGCTCTTCTGCTTCAGTTGTCAAACTACAAGCAACAGCATGTCCTGTTGTCCTGTTTACTTTAGGCAAGTGTAACAGGGGCATTGTAGGGCAGCATGGCCATGACGTACATGGAAACAATCCATATAAAGTAAACATGCTTTAATTTTCAGCCAAAATACAACAAACAATAAAGCAAATGAAAAACAACAAAGACTTGCTAACTAGTGCATCATACCTCTGAGACTCTACCAGACTCTACCAGACTCTACCAGGGACTCTACCAGGGATGGCTCTCCAGCAACTCATAGTTTAGCACATTTAACTGCTGTGCATATCCTTCTAAGAAATACGCTATATCAGTCCGGAAGCTTTTCCTTCAGCCTTTTCTGTGTCTGTATGAGGAGACCTCTCTCAGCTGAGCTGGATCAGCTTCCAGTACTACCCATACTAGAACCGGAGTGGGAATGATGAGTCCCACTACCAAATTCTACTCATCACTCCAAAAAAAACGACCCAGAACTACCATAAATAAAACGGCTCATCGTCAGCACCTATGCTGCTGCACCAACCAAACTACCTGGCTCTTAATATCTTGGGTATATGGGGTATCTAGATAGAGGTAGCACCTCTGGTGGAGTGCTTGCCATGTCCTCTTTGGACAGCTGTTCCATCTTTGGTCCTCATCTGATGCTCAACTCTCACCTGTACCTCCAAGTAGCTGCTAGCATGCGGCAGCGGGTACACCCCGGAACACCGCCTCGGCAGGCGTGCCAAACCATGTGAGGGTAGCTGTTGGGTTTCTTTGAGACCTACAGTGATTTTCAAGGGTTTGCCTACCCTTGCATGTGAAGACTGGATATGGCAGACTGTGTGGAAGAAACCAATGTTCAACGGACAGACAAGCGATTTCCAGCACAGTGTTGTGGGGCGCTGAGAGGGTGCAGTGAGGTACATATAGGACACTGCTGGCCATCCACTGCACCCTGACCTATCTCCAGTTGTCTCGCTTAGCTCTTGCCACTGGGGCTCGATAGGTACGGGCGAGAGAGTGAGGTTGACGACTGCGCAACTCCTCCTCACTTTAATCGAAGTCAAGCGCAAGTCATGACTTCAACCACTGTGTAACAAAAAGTCATGTGGCGATGGGAGAGTGGCAAAGCAGCAGGTGTGGAGTCACTGGAAGCTGTAGTCACGAACCTGCACACAGGCGGCCCAGGCCATATGGTCGCTCTCTACTGGACCGAAGCAGCAGTGGAGTTCGGCAGCCTCCTGGGTGTCTGAGCAGTCCTGTTCAGGATCACTCTGCTCACCTCAATCGAGGAAGGGGCTAGAAAAGGTGCCTCAAACATAGTCTGCTTCATTTCACCTGGCCAGCCTACCGCAGCTGGCGGGTTTCCCATACAGCGGTCGACACACAATAAAGAAAAAGAAAATGATGGTACTCAACCTTGGCACATGGAATGTGAGAACTCTGCTGGATAATACCAAGGCAGACAGACCAGAGAGAAGAACGGCATTGGTTGCTCGGGAGCTAGCTCGTTACAAGGTTGATATAGCAGCTCTCAGCGAAACACGCCTGGCAGACAAGGGTCAATTGACAGAGCATAGTGGTGGATATACATTCTTCTGGAGTGGTCGAGGCAGCACTGAAAAACGAGAAGCAGGCGTGGGATTTGCTATCAAAACTCATCTTGTTCGTAAACTTACCTGGCTTCCGGAGGGCATCAACGACCGTCTGATGACATTTCAGCTCCCACTTACAAACAAGAAACGCGCGACTCTGATCAGTGCCTATGCTCCCACGATGACTAATCCGGATGACATTAAAGATAAGTTCTATTATGAACTTGACACACTTATTTCAGCAATCCCACAGGCAGACAAGCTCATTATACTTGGAGACTTTAATGCCAGAGTGGGAACAGACCATCAAAACTGGGAAGGGGTCATTGGGAGACACGGCACTGGCAAGTGTAACAGTAATGGCCTGCTGCTCCTTAAGATGTGTGCCACACATGACCTTGTCATCACCAACACTTTATTCCGCTTACCCACCCGCAAGAAGACATCATGGATGCACCCACGCTCGAGGCATTGGCATCTCATTGATTACATCATTGCCAGGAAAAGGGATGAGATGGACTTTAGAGTGACGAGGGCCATGTGCGGTGCAGACTGCTGGACTGACCATCGCCTCATTGTATCTAAGTGCAGGCTCCGCATCCTGCCTGCGAGGAGACCCTAAGGGCAGAAAACGACATAGAGGCTGAATATCTATAAGCTGCAAAATAAAAGAATTGCAAGGGAATTTGCCAATGACCTTGATGGCAGACTGTTAAATATACCACAGGCAGAGGAGATTGGCGTTGAGGAGCAGTGGACAATTCTGAGAGATGCTGTTTATAATACTGCTCTGGAGCATCTTGGATCAGCAACCAGAAATAATCAAGACTGGTTCGATGAAAACGACGAGGAAATAAAGACACTCCTAGAAGAGAAACATCAGCGGTATAAGGTGTACCAAAATGACCCCACGTCGTTAGCTAAGAAAGGTGCCTTTACCAACATAAAAAGAAAGGTACAAATCAAGCTATGCGAGATGCAGGATATCTGGTTTAGCAAGAAGGCCGACGAAATTCAGGGCTATGCAGATACCCATGACCAGAAACGCTTCTACGATGCGCTCAAAGCTGTATATGGACCCCAGTCATCAAGCTCTTCATCTCTGCTTAACGCAGATGGAACTAAGCTGCTGACAGAAAGGAAACAAATTCTGGAACGGTGGGCTGAGCACTTTAATAATATTCTTAATCGCCTTGCCAATATCAATGATGAGGCTATTGCTCGCCTGCCCCAGGTAGAAATCAACAAGGAGCTTGATGTTCTTCCAAGTGGAGATGAAGTCAGGAAAGCAGTAAAACAACTTTCTTGTGGAAAAGCACCCGGAAATGATGCTATACCTGCTGAGGTATATAAATCTGGCGGCCCTGTTCTGATGCAAACGGTGACCAAACTATTCCAATATATGTGGACAAAGGAACAGGTTTCACAACAGATGAAAGATGCCAGCATAATCCACATATACAAGAGGAAAGGTAATCGCCAATCTTGTGACAAGCATCGAGGCATCTCCCTTCTGTCCACTGCAGGCAAGATATTGGCTCGTGTCTTGCTCAACCGCCTTTTACATCACCTTGAGCAAGGACTATTACCCGAAAGCCAGTGTGGTTTCCGTGCTAAACGTGGAACAGTAGATATGGTCTTTTCAGCACGTCAACTTCAGGAAAAGTGCTAGGAGCAACACTGTGACCTTTATGTAACTTTTGTTGATTTGACCAAGGCTTTTGACACAGTCAGTAGAGATGGCCTGTGGAAGATCATGGCAAAATTTGGCTGCCCGAGCAAGTTCATCTCAGTCATCCGGCAGTTCCATGATGGCATGATGGTGAAGGTTCTGAACGATGGAGACGTATCTGAGGCTTTGCCAGTAACAAATGGCGTAAAACAAGCCTGTGCGCTGGCTCCAACCCTGTTCAGTATGCTGTTCTCTGCAATGTTAAGTGATGCCTTTAACAACTGTGAAGATGGAATCCAGGTTAGATACAGGACTGATGGCAAGCTATTCAACCCAAAACGCCTGAAGGCGGTTACGAAAGTACATGAGACTGTTATCCGTGAATTACCATTTGCTGATGACTGTGCACTTAACGCTAGCACGGAACAGCAGATGCAGCATGAAATGGACAGTTTTTCGCAAGCCTGTGACAGTTTTGGTCTCGAGATCAACATTAGAAAAACCGAAGTTATGTATCAACCGGCTCCAGGAAAACTGTACAAGGAGCCACGTATCACGGGGAAGGAGCAAAACCTCAAAGCAGTCCATAACTTCACCTACTTAGGCAGCACACTTTCCCGTGAAGTAACCATAGACGCTGAGGTTAACAACAGAATCGCCAAAGCCAGTGCCGCCTTCAGGAGACTGCGTAAGAACGTCTGGGAACGAAGGGGACTCAGCCTTACCACCAAGCTGAAGGTCTACTGCGCGGTGGTCCTCACCACACTTCTCTATGCTAGCGAGACCTGGACATTCTACAGCCGGCATGCTAAACAGCTTAATCATTTCCACATGAGTTGCCTCCGCAGACTCCTCCACATCAGGTGGCAAGACAATGTCCCAGACACGGCAATTCTGGAACAAACTGGGCTCTGCAGCGTTTACACTCTCCTGCTGAAAGTCCAAGCCAGGTGGGCTGGACATGTGGTCCGAATGCCGGACAGCCGACTACCGAAACAACTGCTGTACGGAGAACTGTGCTAAGGAAAGCGAGCAGTTGGGGGGCAGAAGAAGCGCTATAAAGACTGCCTTAAGGTGTCTCTCAAAAAACTGGAAGTCAACACCAATGAATGGGAAGAGCTTGCCTGGATCGTCCAGGTTGGTGGGGCAGGATCACCTCAGGAGCACGTGCAGCTGAAGATAGGAAAATCTGTGACGCAAAAAGAAAGCGTGCTGTACGCAAGGCACAAGCAGAATCTGGTGTACTGACCACATCTGCTTCCTTATGTCAAGTATGTGGGCGAACCTTCAGGGCCCGGATTGGACTCATCAGCCACCTCCGGACCCATAACTATTAATTCTCTTCTAACCCTGAAGTCATGGTCATCTTCGAAAACGAAGGACGAACATCATCAATATCTTGCTCAACTTAATATTCTGGGAGAGAAATACACTCCGTCCAATATCATCCCTGTTGGCAGCCTGCACAAAATATTCTAAGAATTAGAGTTTTAAAACTAAATACTGAATGCTCTCAGTCTTATATGTAAAAGTACCATTGAAGGACAAATATACTGTACACAATATCATTCAGCATCGGGAGCTTCATCAGTGTCGGAGACATCTTGTCCATACCCACACTCCACATATACCATAGGCTTTTGTTATGAAGAGATTTGAAGATCATTTGAGTCTTCTATGTATGTGGTGTCATCTTGTCCAGTGAGTTGCCAACAAGGTTCTGAGGGATAAAGGTCCTACTGTCATGAAATGCTTCCTCTGCACTGGGTCATCACCTGACCACTCCATTTGTAGTGCAGGATCTGTTGATCTCAACAGGCCCTCCATGTGTAGTGTGGGGTCTGTCACTCTCTACTTGTCCTGCACATGTAGTGCAGGGTTTGTCATTCTCTACCATCCCTCCACAGCACAGATGCAAAATACTGATGAAACAACCACTTACACACATATGATGGATGGGGTGGTTGCCTATTTTCATAAATGTGGTGGACAGCATCTGGCTTATAGTCTATCAGTGACAGCCATACTATTAGATTGAGCGGGCTGCCCAGCATTATATAAGTGCACCCCTCAATGTACTTGAAAACCAATTTTTCAAGCGATGACTCATATTGACCAACACCTCATGCATTTTATACATCTTTTTCATTTAATTTCTTGCACATTTTTCACTTCTTTTTGCAGTGTGTATCCAGGTAATTTAGTGCTGGCTTGGGAAATTAGGGTGTCTGCCCTTGTTGGTCTGGCCTACACATTGACTCTTTAGCCCCATTTCTCCAGCTGTCTAGGGTCCCCATATATCCACATCTCTATCTTCTGGGCTGCTCACCATACCCACTGCAATTGAGCTCTCTTTCTGGATGTCCCACTTTCTCTACATCCAGAACATTCTGGCCGTATTAAGATGTAGACTGCCACTTACCCGGTTACTTTTGCAGACTTGCTTTCTCAGAGATCTCCTTCCTTGATATCACACCCAGCTTGTGGTTAAAATCTTGTCTTTCTGTGTTTACTCAAAACTACTCACTACTTCTAACTACTGAGGAAGGGCAACACCCCAAAATACATGTTTGTAACTAGAGATTATAGTTTGGTTTTTATCCTATATCATGTAGCAAGGCTCAGTAAGTGGTCAATATTGACTTTTAAAATTGCTACATCCAGTAGGTGGTACTAGAGTTTAAGTCATCGTCCTCTATATTTAATTTCACAGAGGAGCATTGCATGACTTGTAAGTCTCCTTACACTGTCATGTCAGCCATATCCCTCTCCACATTTAGAGACATTACTCCTTACACCTCTAGCTAGGAAATGTCTCTCTTCTTACCCCCAAACTTCCTCCCACCATCTCGGCTAGTCAGCTGAAAGCACTTCCAGCTTTGCCAACTGTTCAAAAATTCCAGAGTAGTCCTTAAAAATGGGACACTTTTTTGCCCTGTTTGTAAAAAAAAAAAATATATAAGAAAAACAGCCGCACTGAAGTCTTGATTTCAATGTAGAGAATTTTTTGTTTTATTCAAGTGCACAGGCACGACCAAATAATTTTTAAAGAAAAATGGCAAGTGATAGCGGACAACGAGGTAACGTTTCGACCAGGCACGGTCTTTCTCAAAACCTCACAGCTCAAAGTAGAAATCAGGAGTAAGATGTCCGTCTTATTGGTGGTGCAGTACCAAACCACCTCGTTGTCCGCTATCACTTGCCATTTTTCTTTAAAAATTATTTGGTGGTGCCTGTGTACTTGAATAAAACAAAAAATTCTCTACATTGAAATCAAGACTTGAGTGTGGCTGTTTTTCATATATATTTGACGTTGGATGTCCAGCCAGCACCTCCCTCATTGAACTTTACAGTGTGCCCATTATACCTTCTTCTGTAAAAAAAATTAAGGCGTCCATGATTTTTTTAAATTGAAGAAACCTATAGAGCTTATTTTGAACTGTAATTATCATCATTTTACAGTGAATGCAGTTAATGTCATAGCCGTAGTCATGTATCACTTATAATCATAATGATTTATTATGGTTTTCTAATGTGTCCGTAAAAAATATTGTCTGTCCATTATTATTTCATAAGCTGTCCAAAAACAATAAAAAGTCAAGTTTGCAACCTTGACCCCTACTTTCCCAGCTTCCTATTCTTCAATAATCCCACATTAGAAGAATTACAATAACTTTATCAAGCCGTATGAATCATTTCTATACAGATAATACAAATATCAGAACATAAGAACACATTAAAGCGATACAACAGATCTTCTGGGAAGTCTCAGCTGTTCTTCTGCTTCTTTACATGTTAATATGAGAATGGTGTTAGAATAAGTCAAACATCTGAAATATATGCTTTAAAGCTTCTATGATTGAAACTCCTTGAATGACTGTTAGATATTATCATGGCCTCAAAGTCATCCACTGTTATATACCGGCAGTTTTTAATGCCTGTTGACCATAATTCCTGTTTGGACCTTCGTGCTTTGTAATGGCATCGATTCACATTTCAACTCTTTTTTCCTTCATCTCTTTATTTCTATTTAGAGCCCAATATTCCACAAAATTCTTTGAAAATCATATGGGTCTAATTTTTACTGCAAAAGATTATGCAACATGTGCCTTATGAATTTATCACAATACCCTAAATGTTAGGTAGAAAAGCAATCTTAATCCATCCTTACTAGTAGGGTTGAGCGAAACGGGTCGAACATTTTCAAAAGTCGCCGACTTTTGGCTAAGTCGGGGTTTCATGAAACCCGATCCGACCCCTGTGCGGGGTCGGCCATGCGGTACGCGACTTTCGCGCCAAAGTCGCGTTTCAATGACGCGAAAAGCGCCATTTCTCAGCCAATGAAGGTAAACGCAGAGTGTGGGCAGCGTGATGACATAGGTCCTGGTCCCCACCATCTTAGAGAAGGGCATTGCAGTGATTGGCTTGCTGTCTGCGACGTCACAGGGGCTATAAAGAGGCGTTCCCGCCGACCGCCATCTTACTGCTGCTGATCTGAGCTTAGGGAGAGGTTGCTGCCGCTTTGTCAGAAGCAGGGATAGCGTTAGGCAGGGTCCATTAACCACAAAACCGCTTGTGCTGCAGCGATTTGCACTGTCCAACACCACCCTCGGTGTGCAGGGACAGTGGAAGTTTTTTTTTTTTTTTTTTTCCCCTCAGCGCTGTAGCTCATTGGGCTGCCCTAGAAGGCTCCCTGATAGCTGCATTGCTGTGTGTACGCCGCTGTGCAAACCAACTGCTTTTTTCAAAGCACAAATCCTCTTGTTCCTTCCTTTCTGCACAGCTATCTTTTTTGTTTGTCCACACTTTTTATTTCATTTGTGCATCAGTCCACTCCTTATTGCTGCCTGCCATACCTGGCTGAGATTACTGCAGGCAGGGAGATAGTAGCTGCCTGCCATACCTGGCTGAGATTACTGCAGGCAGGGAGATAGTAATTGTAGGACATTCCCTGTTTTTTTTTTTTTTTTTTTTTTGGTGGGAGATTAAGATTGGCAATTTGGCATTTCTGCTAGAGTGCCATCCCTGTGTGTGCCATCTCTCTCACATAGTGGGCCATAGAAAGCCTTTTCATTTTTCTGTATTTTTTTTTGTGGGGTGTATAAATTCTCCCTGATAAAAATACAGTGGGAGATTAATATTGGCCTTTGGGCTTGTGTGCCAGTCCTGAGTGTGCCATCTCTCTCACAAATAGTGGGCCATAGAAAGCCTATTTATTTTTTTTTTTGGTTTTATAAATTCTCCCTGAAAAAAAGGGAGATTAATATTGGCCTCTGGGCTTGTGTGCCAGTCCTGAGCGTGCCATCTGTGCCAGCCCTGAGCGTGCCATCTCTCTCACAAATAGTGGGCCATAGAAAGCCTATTTAATTTTTTTTTTTGTTTTATAAATTTTCCCTGAAAAAAGGGAGATTAATATTGGCCTCTGGGCTTGTGTGCCAGTTGTGAGCGTGCCATCTGTGCCAGTCCTGAGCGTGCCATCTCTCTCACAAATAGTGGGCCATAGAAAGCCTATTTAAATATTTTTTTGGTTTTATAAATTCTCCCAGAAAAAAAGGGAGATTAATATTGGCCTCTGGGCTTGTGTGCCAGTCCTGAGCGTGCCATCTGTGCCAGCCAGCCCTGAGCGTGCCATCTCTCTCACAAATAGTGGGCCATAGAAAGCCTATTTAATTTTTTTTTTTGTTTTATCAATTTTCCCTGAAAAAAGGGAGATTAATATTGGCCTCTGGGCTTGTGTGCCAGTTGTGAGCGTGCCATCTGTGCCAGTCCTGAGCGTGCCATCTCTCTCACAAATAGTGGGCCATAGAAAGCCTATTTAAATATTTTTTTGGTTTTATAAATTCTCCCAGAAAAAAAGGGAGATTAATATTGGCCTCTGGGCTTGTGTGCCAGTCCTGAGCGTGCCATCTGTGCCAGCCAGCCCTGAGCGTGCCATCTCTCTCACAAATAGTGGGCCATAGAAAGCCTATTTAATTTTTTTTTTTGTTTTATCAATTTTCCCTGAAAAAAGGGAGATTAATATTGGCCTCTGGGCTTGTGTGCCAGTTGTGAGCGTGCCATCTGTGCCAGTCCTGAGCGTGCCATCTCTCTCACAAATAGTGGGCCATAGAAAGCCTATTTAAATATTTTTTTGGTTTTATAAATTCTCCCAGAAAAAAAGGGAGATTAATATTGGCCTCTGGGCTTCTGTGCCAGTCCTGAGCGTGCCATCTGTGCCAGTCCTGAGCGTCCCATCTCTCTCACAAATAGTGGGCCATAGAAAGCCTATTTTATTTTTTTTTTGGGTTTTAGAAATTCTCCCTGAAAAAAGGGAGATTAATATTGGCCTCTGGGCTTGTGTGCCAGTTGTGAGCGTGCCATCTGTGCCAGTCCTGAGCGTGCCATCTCTCTCACAAATAGTGGGCCATAGAAAGCCTATTTAAATATTTTTTTGGTTTTATAAATTCTCCCAGAAAAAAAGGGAGATTAATATTGGCCTCTGGGCTTCTGTGCCAGTCCTGAGCGTGCCATCTGTGCCAGTCCTGAGCGTCCCATCTCTCTCACAAATAGTGGGCCATAGAAAGCCTATTTTATTTTTTTTTTGGGTTTCAGAAATTCTCCCTGGAAAAAAAAAGGGAGATTAATATTGCCCTTTGGGCTTGTGTGCCAGTACTAAGCGTTCCATCTCTCTCTCTCTCTCAGTCAGTGGGCCATAGAACGCATATTTTTGGTTTTATTTGTTTTCTAAATTCTCCCTGAAAAAATCATTTTATTTTATTTGGTTTCTAAATTCTTCCTGATAAAATCATATTTTTTTTATTATTTTTATTTCTAAAGTCTCCCTGAAAAAAAAAAAAAAAAAACAACCAAAAAAACAGTGGGAGATTAATATTGGCCTTTCTGCTTGTGTGCCAGTCTTGACTCCTGGGTGTGCCATCTCTCTCTCTCTCTCTCTCTCTCTCTCTCTCTCTCTCCAATTGTGGTCCATAGAAAGCCTATATTTTTTTTCCTTGATTTGGGTTCTAAAATCTACCAGAGAAAATAACTACATCAATCATTGGTAGAAAAATATTGGCCTCTGGGTTTGTGTGCCACTCCTGACTCCTGTGTGCGTCATCTCTCAGTCAGTGGGCCATAGAACGCCTATTTTTGGTTTTATTTGTTTTCTAAATTCTCCCTGAAAAAATCATTTTATTTTATTTGGTTTCTAAATTCTTCCTGATAAAATCATATTTTTTTTATTATTTTTTTTTCTAAAGTCTCCCTGAAAAAAAAAAAAAAAAACAGTGGGAGATTAATATTGGCCTTTCTGCTTGTGTGCCAGTCTTGACTCCTGGGTGCGTCATCTCTCAGTCAGTGGGCCATAGAACGCCTATTTTTGGTTTTATTTGTTTTATAAATTCTCCCTGAAAAAATCATTTTATTTTATTTGGTTTCTAAATTCTTCCTGATAAAATCATATTTTTTTTATTATTTTTTTTTCTAAAGTCTCCCTGAAAAAAAAAAAAAAAAAACAACCAAAAAAAACAGTGGGAGATTAATATTGGCCTTTCTGCTTGTGTGCCAGTCTTGACTCCTGGGTGCGTCATCTCTCAGTCAGTGGGCCATAGAACGCCTATTTTTGGTTTTATTTGTTTTATAAATTCTCCCTGAAAAAATCATTTTATTTTATTTGGTTTCTAAATTCTTCCTGATAAAATCATATTTTTTTTATTATTTTTTTTTCTAAAGTCTCCCTGAAAAAAAAAAAAAAAAAAACAACCAAAAAAAACAGTGGGAGATTAATATTGGCCTTTCTGCTTGTGTGCCAGTCTTGACTCCTGGGTGTGCCATCTCTCTCTCTCTCTCTCTCTCTCTCTCTCTCTCTCTCTCTCCAATTGTGGTCCATAGAAAGCCTATATTTTTTTTCCTTGATTTGGGTTCTAAAATCTACCAGAGAAAATAACTACATCAATCATTGGTAGAAAAATATTGGCCTCTGGGTTTGTGTGCCACTCCTGACTCCTGTGTGCGTCATCTCTCAGTCAGTGGGCCATAGAACGCCTATTTTTGTTTTTATTTGTTTTATAAATTCTCCCTGAAAAAATCATTTTATTTTATTTGGTTTCTAAATTCTTCCTGATAAAATCATATTTTTTTTATTATTTTTTTTTCTAAAGTCTCCCTGAAAAAAAAAAAAAAAAAAAAAAACAAAAAAAAAACAGTGGGAGATTAATATTGGCCTTTCTGCTTGTGTGCCAGTCTTGACTCCTGGGTGTGCCATCTCTCTCTCTCTCTCTCTCCAATTGTGGTCCATAGAAAGCCTACATTTTTTTTCCTTGATTTGGGTTCCAAAATCTACCAGAGAAAATAACTCCATCAATCATTGGTAGAAAAATATTGGCCTCTGGGCTTGTGTGCCACTCCTGATTCCTGTGTGCGTCATCTCTCACTCAGTGGCCCATAGAAAGCATATAGTTTGTTACATTTGTTTTCTAAATTCTCCCTGCAAAAATCTATTTTTTTTTTTTTGGGGGGTTTCTAAAGTGTTCCTGAAAAAAATAAAAATAAAAAAAAAATAATAGTGTGACATTAATATTGACATTTGTGCTTCAGTGACAGTCCTGCGTGTGGGGCATCTCTCTAATTTGCAGCCACCAAAAAAAGAGTGTGTAACATTGGGCCTGATTTTCGCTGTGGTGTCACCAACCTGTAAAGGGGTAGCTAAATCATACTGAAGTTATAGCTCACCGTGTAAGTTGTGTGACTGCAACAAATAACGTTAGTTTGGTTACGTTTTTAAAACAATGAGGAAGTCTAGTGGAAGAGGTCGTGGCCGGGGGCGTTCATTGTCAGCTGGTAATGAGGGTAGTGGTAGTGGTGGAGCATCAGGTGGTCGTGGGGGAAAAAATATTGCACCTAAGTCTGGAGCTGTGGAGCCAGGTTCGTCGTCCGGCTACACAAGGCCTCGAACGCTCCCTTTTCTGGGATTAGGAAAACCGCTTTTAAAGCCGGAGCAGCAAGAGCAAGTTTTGGCTTATCTTGCTGACTCAGCCTCTAGCTCTTTTGCCTCATCTCGTGAAACTGGTAAAAGTAAAAGCAGCGCGTCGTTAGTGGATGTTCACGGTCAGGGACAAGTCACTTCCTTGTCCTCTTCAGCAAAAACAACAACAGAGAAGAATGCAGCAGGCGACACAACGGGTTACTCCATGGAGCTCTTTACACATACCGTCCCTGGCTTAGAAAGTGAAGCAGTTAACAGTCCATGCCCATTACAAATTGAATCTGACATGGAGTGCACTGACGCACAGCCACAGCCAGACTACTATGCTGGTCCTTTGACTCAGACCACAACATTGCCCTCGCAGGGTGCTGATCAAGAATCAGACCCTGATGAGACTATGTTGCCCCATCACGAACGCTATACCACCGAACGACACGGTGACACAGACGAAGTTGCGCAGGAGGTACAAGAAGAGTTATTAGATGACCCAGTTCTTGACCCCGATTGGCAGCCATTGGGGGAACAGGGTGCAGGCGGCAGCAGTTCTGAAGCAGAGGAGGAGGAGGGGCCGCAGCAGGCATCAACATCGCCACAGGTTCCATCTGCCGGGCCCGTATCTTGCCCAAAACGCGTGGCAAAGCCAAAACCTGGTGGAGGACAGCGTGGCCATCCGGTTAAAGCTCAGTCTGCAATGCCTGAAAAGGTATCCGATGCTAGAAAGAGTGCAGTCTGGCATTTTTTTAAACAACATCCAATTGATCAGCGCAAAGTCATCTGTCAAAAATGTTCTACTTCCTTAAGCAGAGGTCAGAATCTGAAAAGTCTCAATACTAGTTGCATGCATAGACATTTAACCACCATGCATTTGAAAGCTTGGACTAACTACCAAACGTCCCTTAAGGTTGTTGCACCCTCGGCCAATGAAGCTAGTCATCAACGCAACATCCCTTCCGGCAGTGTAGGACCACCATTTAGCGCACCACCTGCTGTATCTGTGCAGGTATCTTTGCCAGGCCAAAGCAGTCAGGGTCAGGGAATCACCAGTTTCGTAGTAGGAAACACTGCATCTAGGGCACCGGCGGCAACAATACCATCTCCCACCGTCTCTCAGTCTGCCATGTCCACCGGCACCCCCGCTAGTTCCACGATCTCCAGCTCTCCAGTCCAGCTCACCCTACATGAGACTATGGTTAGAAAAAGGAAATACTTAGCCTCGCATCCGCGTACACAGGGTTTGAACGCCCACATAGCTAGACTAATCTCGTTAGAGATGATGCCCTACCGGTTAGTTGAAAGCGAAGCTTTCAAAGACCTGATGGACTACGCTGTACCACGCTACGAGCTACCCAGTCGACACTTTTTTTCCAGAAAAGCCATCCCAGCCCTCCACCAGCATGTTAAAGAGCGCATCGTCCATGCACTCAGGCAATCTGTGAGCACAAAGGTGCACCTGACAACAGATGCATGGACCAGTAGGCATGGCCAGGGACGTTACGTGTCCATCACGGCACACTGGGTAAATGTGGTGGATTCAGGGTCCACAGGGGACAGCAAGTTTGGGACAGTTCTGCCTAGCCCACGGTCTAGTAAACAGTTGTCTGTAGCCGTTCGCACCCCCTCCTCCTCCTCCTCCTCGTCCTCCTGCAGAAGCAAGAGCTCGTCCACAGACCGCAGTCGCACAAACACTCCATCCGCACCTGCCACTGTTGCACACCAGGTCTCCCATTATGGGGCAGCTACTGGCATACGTCAGCAGGCTGTATTGGCTATGAAGTGTTTGGGCGACAATAGACACACCGCGGAAGTTCTGTCCGAGTTCTTGCAGCAAGAAACGCAGTCGTGGCTGGGCACTGTAGATCTTGAGGCAGGCAAGGTAGTGAGTGATAACGGAAGGAATTTCATGGCTGCCATCTCCCTTTCCCAACTGAAACACATTCCTTGCCTGGCTCACACCTTAAACCTGGTGGTGCAGTGCTTCCTGAAAAGTTATCCGGGGTTATCCGACCTGCTCCTCAAAGTGCGTGGACTTTGCGCACATATCCGCCGTTCGCCTGTACACTCCAGCCGTATGCAGACCTATCAGCGTTCTTTGAACCTTCCCCAGCATCGCCTAATCATAGACGTTGCAACAAGGTGGAACTCAACACTGCACATGCTTCAGAGACTGTGCGAACAGAGGCGGGCTGTTATGTTTTTGTGGGAGGATACACATACACGGGCAGGCAGTAGGATGGCAGACATGGAGTTGTCAGGTGTGCAGTGGTCGAAGATTCAAGACATGTGTCAAGTCCTTCAGTGTTTTGAGGAATGCACACGGCTGGTTAGTGCAGACAACGCCATAATAAGCATGAGCATCCCCCTAATGCGTCTGCTGATGCAAAGTTTGACGCACATAAAGGATCAGGCGTCTGCACCAGAGGAAGAGGAAAGCCTTGATGACAGTCAGCGATTGTCTGGTCAGGGCAGTGTACATGACGAGGTACCGGGCGAAGAGGAGGTGGAGGATGAGGAGGATGATGGGGATGAGTATATTTTTAATGAGGAAGCTTTCCCGGGGGCACGGGAAATTGGTGGCGTGGCAAGGCCGGGTTCTGGTTTTTTGAGGGACACAAGTGACGTAGATTTGCCTGCAACTGCCCCTCAACCAAGCACAACCGCAGATTTGACAACGGGAACTTTGGCCCACATGGCGGATTATGCCTTGCGTATCCTCAAAAGGGACACACGCATTACAAAAATGATGAACGATGACGATTACTGGTTGGCCTGCCTCCTTGATCCTCGCTATAAAGGCAAATTGCAAAATATTATGCCACATGAGAACTTGGAACTAATATTAGCAACAAAACAATCAACTCTTGTTGACCGTTTGCTTCTGGCATTCCCTGCACACAGCGCCCGTGATCGTTCTCACACGAGCTCCAGGGGCCAGCAGACCAGAGGTGTTAGAGGGGCAGAAATCAGAAGTGGCGTTGGACAGAGGGGTTTTCTGACCAGGTTGTGGAGTGATTTTTCTATGACCGCAGACAGGACAGGTACTGCAGCATCAATTCAAAGTGACAGGAGACAACATTTGTCCAGTATGGTTACAAACTATTTTTCATCCCTTATCGACGTTCTCCCTCAACCGTCATTCCCATTTGATTACTGGGCATCCAAATTAGACACCTGGCCAGAATTGGCAGAATATGCATTGCAGGAGCTTGCTTGCCCGGCAGCTAGTGTCCTATCAGAAAGAGTATTCAGTGCTGCAGGTTCAATACTAACAGAAAAAAGGACTCGTCTGGCTACCCAAAATGTAGATGATCTAACCTTCATTAAAATGAACCACAACTGGATTTCAAAATCTTTTGCCCCACCCTGCCCGGCTGACACCTAGCTTTCCTATGAAAAGGTCTTGCCTGTGGACTATTCTGAATGACTTTTCCAATCTCGTAATTTTCTTCACCTGATTGTCCAGCATACGACATGTTTCCACCTCACGAAATGGCCAAACTCCCCACACGGGGCCGTGCTATCGCCACTTTGCGCTTGGACCCTTGAGAGTGCTGTTTGTCTGAAGAGGTGGGTGTGGCCGCTTTTGGTCGACGGCACTGCCACTGGGTCCCTCATAGTACAATAAAGTGTCTCTGGCGGTGGTGGTGCGCACCCAACGTCAGACACACCGTTGTAATATGAGGGGCCCTGTGCCTGTACCGCCGGCCACAAGACAGTTCCCCCCCCAGCTCAAACAGTGCTCTACCACTAGCAAAATTATCTCTCACAGCTTCACCAATGTGTAGTCTAGCCGCTGACATCCTTCAATGCCTGGCACTGACAATACCATTGTTTTGACATTTTTGTTATGTTAGGCCTTCGAAGCCTGTCTGCGGTCCCTTCTTTCTACAACTACTACACTGACCAGGCCACTGCTGGCCGTGTTACCCTGGAACCAATTTAAAAGTGCCTACAGTCAGCCCAATTTTGTTATGTTAGGCCTTCGAAGACTGTCTGCCGTCACTCCTTCCACTAGACTTCCACTGACCATACACTGCTGCCCATGTACCCCTGGAACCAATTTAAAGTGCCTACAGCCAGCCCAATTTTGTTATGTTAGGCCTTCGAAGCCTGTCTGCGGTCACTCCTTCCACTAGACTTCCACTGACCAGACCACTGCTGCCCGTGTACCCCTGGAACCAATTTAAAAGTGCCTACAGCCAGCCCAAGTTTGTTATGTTAGGCCTTGGAAGCCTGTCTGCGGTCACTCCTTCCACTAGACTTCCACTGACCAGACCACTGCTGCCCGTGTACCCCTGGAACCAATTTAAAAGTGCCTACAGCCAGCCCAAGTTTGTTATGTTAGGCCTTGGAAGCCTGTCTGCGGTCACTCCTTCCACTAGACTTCCACTGACCAGACCACTGCTGCCCGTGTACCCCTGGAACCAATTTAAAAGTGCCTACAGCCAGCCCAAGTTTGTTATGTTAGGCCTTGGAAGCCTGTCTGCGGTCACTCCTTCCACTAGACTTCCACTGACCAGACCACTGCTGCCCGTGTACCCCTGGAACCAATTTAAAAGTGCCTACAGCCAGCCCAAGTTTGTTATGTTAGGCCTTGGAAGCCTGTCTGCGGTCACTCCTTCCACTAGACTTCCACTGACCAGACCACTGCTGCCCGTGTACCCCTGGAACCAATTTAAAAGTGCCTACAGCCAGCCCAAGTTTGTTATGTTAGGCCTTCTAAGCCTGTCTGCGGTCCATTCTTTCAACTACTACTACACTGACCAGGTCACTGCTGCCCGTGTACCCCTGGAACCAATTTAAAATTGCCTACAGCCAGCCCAATTTTTTTATTTTAGGCCTTCGATGCCTGTCTGCGGTCCATTCTTTCAACTACTACTACACTGACCAGGTCACTGCTGTCCGTGTACCCCTGGAACCAATTTAAAATTGCCTACAGCCATGTGTTATTATTTTAGGCCTTCGATGCCTGTCTGCGGTCACTCCTTCCACTAGGCCTCCACTGACCACACCACTGCTGTCCGTGTACCCCTGGAACCAATTTAAAATTGCCTACAGCCAGCCCAATTTTTTTATTTTAGGCCTTCGATGCCTGTCTGCGGTCCATTCTTTCAACTACTACTACACTGACCAGGTCACTGCTGTCCGTGTACCCCTGTAACCAATTTAAAATTGCCTACAGCCATGTGTTATTATTTTAGGCATTCGATGCCTGTCTGCGGTCCATTTTTTCAACTACTACTACACTGACCAGGTCACTGCTGCCCGTGTACCCCTGGAACCAATTTAAAATTGCCTACAGCCATGTGTTATTATTTTAGGCCTTCGATGCCTGTCTGCGGTCACTCCTTCCACTAGGCCTCCACTGACCACACCACTGCTGCCCGTGTACCCCTGGAACCAATTTAAAATTGCCTACAGCCAGCCCAATTTTTTTATTTTAGGCCTTCGATGCCTGTCTGCGGTCCATTCTTTCAACTACTACTACACTGACCAGGTCACTGCTGCCCGTGTACCCCTGGAACCAATTTAAAATTGCCTACAGCCATGTGTTATTATTTTAGGCCTTCGATGCCTGTCTGCGGTCACTCCTTCCACTAGGCCTCCACTGACCACACCACTGCTGTCCGTGTACCCCTGGAACCAATTTAAAATTGCCTACAGCCATGTGTTATTATTTTAGGCCTTCGATGCCTGTCTGCGGTCACTCCTTCCACTAGGCCTCCACTGACCACACCACTGCTGTCCGTGTACCCCTGGAACCAATTTAAAATTGCCTACAGCCATGTGTTATTATTTTAGGCCTTCGATGCCTGTCTGCGGTCACTCCTTCCACTAGGCCTCCACTGACCACACCACTGCTGTCCGTGTACCCCTGGAACCAATTTAAAATTGCCTACAGCCAGCCCAATTTTTTTATTTTAGGCCTTCGATGCCTGTCTGCGGTCCATTCTTTCAACTACTACTACACTGACCAGGTCACTGCTGTCCGTGTACCCCTGGAACCAATTTAAAATTGCCTACAGCCATGTGTTATTATTTTAGGCCTTCGATGCCTGTCTGCGGTCACTCCTTCCACTAGGCCTCCACTGACCACACCACTGCTGTCCGTGTACCCCTGGAACCAATTTAAAATTGCCTACAGCCATGTGTTATTATTTTAGGCCTTCGATGCCTGTCTGCGGTCACTCCTTCCACTAGGCCTCCACTGACCACACCACTGCTGCCCGTGTACCCCTGGAACCAATTTAAAATTGCCTACAGCCAGCCCAATTTTTTTATTTTAGGCCTTCGATGCCTGTCTGCGGTCCATTCTTTCAACTACTACTACACTGACCAGGTCACTGCTGTCCGTGTACCCCTGGAACCAATTTAAAATTGCCTACAGCCATGTGTTATTATTTTAGGCCTTCGATGCCTGTCTGCGGTCACTCCTTCCACTAGGCCTCCACTGACCACACCACTGCTGCCCGTGTACCCCTGGAACCAATTTAAAATTGCCTACAGCCAGCCCAATTTTTTTATTTTAGGCCTTCGATGCCTGTCTGCGGTCCATTCTTTCAACTACTACTACACTGACCAGGTCACTGCTGTCCGTGTACCCCTGGAACCAATTTAAAATTGCCTACAGCCATGTGTTATTATTTTAGGCCTTCGATGCCTGTCTGCGGTCACTCCTTCCACTAGGCCTCCACTGACCACACCACTGCTGTCCGTGTACCCCTGGAACCAATTTAAAATTGCCTACAGCCATGTGTTATTATTTTAGGCCTTCGATGCCTGTCTGCGGTCACTCCTTCCACTAGGCCTCCACTGACCACACCACTGCTGTCCGTGTACCCCTGGAACCAATTTAAAATTGCCTACAGCCAGCCCAATTTTTTTATTTTAGGCCTTCGATGCCTGTCTGCGGTCCATTCTTTCAACTACTACTACACTGACCAGGTCACTGCTGTCCGTGTACCCCTGTAACCAATTTAAAATTGCCTACAGCCATGTGTTATTATTTTAGGCATTCGATGCCTGTCTGCGGTCCATTTTTTCAACTACTACTACACTGACCAGGTCACTGCTGCCCGTGTACCCCTGGAACCAATTTAAAATTGCCTACAGCCATGTGTTATTATTTTAGGCCTTCGATGCCTGTCTGCGGTCACTCCTTCCACTAGGCCTCCACTGACCACACCACTGCTGCCCGTGTACCCCTGGAACCAATTTAAAATTGCCTACAGCCAGCCCAATTTTTTTATTTTAGGCCTTCGATGCCTGTCTGCGGTCCATTCTTTCAACTACTACTACACTGACCAGGTCACTGCTGCCCGTGTACCCCTGGAACCAATTTAAAATTGCCTACAGCCATGTGTTATTATTTTAGGCCTTCGATGCCTGTCTGCGGTCACTCCTTCCACTAGGCCTCCACTGACCACACCACTGCTGTCCGTGTACCCCTGGAACCAATTTAAAATTGCCTACAGCCATGTGTTATTATTTTAGGCCTTCGATGCCTGTCTGCGGTCCATTCTTTCAACTACTACTACACTGACCAGGGCACTGCTGGCCGTGTACCCCTGGAACCAACATCAGAAAATATAAAAATAAGTATTTTGCTTATAAAAAAGAAAATACTGGTGAGATATCAAATGCAGACATTTTAACATTAAAAACAAACACACAACTCTAATCTGGTACAGTACTAAAAATGGCCACCAGCTACAATTACTTTCTCCTGCAAGTAGTTAACTGAAAGTTTTTTTAAATTGAAAACACACATATGGCATCCACCGAGTGTTGTCCTGTCGCGTCTTCTTTATATTATTGCCGAGAAGATGCAAAATAATGAAAATAATAAAATCATTAATTACCAAAATAATAGAGAAAGTCAACACCACATTGCAAATAAACATTCATTCCAAATAAAGAAGCAGGGCGCGTCCGAGGGTGAGTATATACCTAATAAGAATATAATCACCCTCGGACGCGCAATGCTTATTTCCAACAGCCTTCCTTCCTAAGAATCAGCCCTTCCGTCGTGTAGAGAGACGTTGTGTTACACTCCAAGGTGTTCCCCAGGTTGCCTTTCCTGAGCTTCGATCTTCCGGCTCTCGTTTAGTAGTTCTTGGAAACTACTCTGCATTAGGCCTTCAAATTGGGTATGGGGTGTAGAGAGATGGTGTGTTCCACTCCAAGGTGTTCCCCAGGTTGCCTTTCCTGAGCTTCGATCTTCCGGCTCTCGTTTAGTAGTTGTTGGAAACTACGCTGCATTAGGCCTTCAAATTGGGTATGGGGTGTAGCGAGAGGGTGTGTTACACTCCAAGGTGTTCCCCAGGTTGCCTTTCCTGAGCTTCGATCTTCCGGCTCTCGTTTAGTAGTTCTTGGAAACTACACTGCATTAGGCCTTCAAATTGGGTATGGGGTGTAGAGAGAGGGTGTGTTACACTCCAAGGTGTTCCCCAGGTTGCCTTTCCTGAGCTTCGATATTCCGGCTCTCGTTTAGTAGTTGTCGGAAACTACGCTGCATTAGGCCTACAAATTGGGTATGGGGCGTAGAGAGAGGGTGTGTTACACTCCAAGGTGTTCCCCAGGTTGCCTTTCCTGAGCTTCGATATTCCGGCTCTCGTTTAGTAGTTGTCGGAAACTACGCTGCATTAGGCCTACAAATTGGGTATGGGGTGTAGAGAGAGGGTGTGTTACACTCCAAGGTGTTCCCCAGGTTGCCTTTCCTGAGCTTCGATCTTCATGCTCTCGTTTAGTAGTTGTCGGAAACTACGCTGCATTAGGCCTACAAATTGGGTATGGGGTGTAGAGAGAGGGTTTGTTACACTCCAAGGTGTTCCCCAGGTTGCCTTTCCTGAGCTTCGATCTTCCGGCTCTCGTTTAGTAGTTGTTGGAAACTACGCTGCATTAGGCCTTCAAATTGGGTATGGGGTGTAGCGAGAGGGTGTGTTACACTCCAAGGTGTTCCCCAGGTTGCCTTTCCTGAGCTTCGATCTTCCGGCTCTCGTTTAGTAGTTCTTGGAAACTACACTGCATTAGGCCTTCAAATTGGGTATGGGGTGTAGAGAGAGGGTGTGTTACACTCTAAGGTGTTCCCCAGGTTTCCTTGCCATTGCTTCGGTCTTCCGACTCTCGTTTAGTAGTTGTAGAAAAGTACACTGCATTAGGCCATACAAAATGGGTATGGGGTGGAGAGAGATGGTGTGTTACACTCCAAGGTGTTCCCCAGGTTGCCTTTCCTGAGCTTCTATCTTCAGGCTCTCATTAAATTGTGGTTAAATGGAACAACTGCATTTGGCGTACTAGTTGGTTTGGGGCCTACTATCGGTGTCTGCCACTCCTTGCTGTTCTCCTCCACTGAACAAAGCTGTGCCGCCTGTTTACTACGGTTGCCAATTTTGAACTGCATTTCGACTACTTACTGATTTGGCCCTACTCTCTGTGTCAGCCTCTCATTCCAGTTGTCCTCCACTGCAATGCCCCCTGGTTATTCCTGTGTTACCAATTTTGAACTGCATTTAGCCCACTTTCTTCTTTGGGCCTATATCTGTGTTTCCACTTCATCGTGCCCATTGCCCAGCCAGTGATAGATGAGTCTGCTGGTACATTGACCCATAACGCAACATTCCCCGTGCACGCTACACAACAACATTGTGACCCTGCTGAAAGTCAGGTTGCTCTTCCCGCATACCATACCACCTTACACGGGGACAAAGAGGAAGGTGCAGATGAAAGTGCAGGTTCCTTCATCAGGTGGGGGGAGGAATACTAGTTGGCGACGTCACTGGCACAGGGCCTCTCATAGTACGCAAAAGTGTTGCTGCCGGTGGGAGGCGCCCCCGCCGTGCAAACACACCGCTGTACTTTGAGGGGCCCTGTGCCAGTGCCAATGCCAACGAGTGGGCCCCCCCTGCTTGCTCAGGTTCACAGCACTTGCAAAGTTGAAATACTTACCTCTCCCTGCTCCACTGCCGTGACGTGGTCCAGATTTCCTGGGCCCACTAATTACTTGAACCAGCCCTACCCCCCACAACTTTAGCCAAATGACCCCCAATTTCAAATGCCTTCCAATTATTATAAGGTAAATTACGCTTGACAAGCTTCATTAAGAAGAATGGATGGTTTTGACATTAAAATGGCCACTCTAGGTGTTTTCCTGGCCCCCACTCACTGCCGACTATGCTGCCCCATTGACTTGCATTGGGTTTCGTGTTTCGGTCGATCCCGAATTTACGTCATAATCGGCCGATTTCACTCGACCCGACTTTGGACATAGTCGGGTTTCGCAAAACCCGGCTCGACTCTAAAAAGGTCAAGGTCGCTCAACTCTACTTACTAGCAGTGTCTGAAACAAACCACTGTCACCGACAGTGAGACATATCTTTCGGCAGATGAATTCTATATAACTGGGGTGGGTCGGATCATAAGACATGCTTATGTTGTCCAAGAGAATCTTTACAATTGTGATTATTATCTGATTACACTGCATGATTATCGTGAAGGAGTGTTCCAAGGAATATTCATTTCATGATCAGATCACTGCTCTTCAGTCAAATTGGTTCAGAGATTAAAACAGTTGGACTTAACTAATTTTGTAATGCTGAAAATTAATATGATACTTAAATTTGCTGATTGGCTTTCATTTCTAAGATCCAAAGGACATTGTAATTACTTATGACACCTTTCATGCAGGGTTATAGAAAAATTGTGTCTTTATTATTTTATCATCATTATTGCATTGCTATTAGCTAGTCTATTACATCATCTATTTAGTCTATTGTGTCTTCAGTATTCTATTATCTTAGTGTGACCAATCACGAAATGTCAACTCAGCTCAGATGATGTAATCCTAATCACAGTTGCATCACCTACTTGTGTAAATGCTCTCTGTGTAAGGTATACGGTTTTAGGATTTCTTAGATAATTTCTTAGCATATTGAGATTTTTATATGTTTTTTTTTAGATATGCTTTCTTCTTGCTTTCATACAAACTTTTTCCCACCCCTACTCTGGAACTCTTTACCCCAACATGTCAAGCTCTCGCCTACCATGGAAACCTTCAAAAGGAACCTGAAGACCTACCTCTTTCGACAAGCCTACAACCTACCATAACTCCCAATCCACCTGTCAGTATTCCGGGTTTTCCAAGTCACCTTGTGAATGATTTTGCCCTTTTGTTAAGATGGAGTTTGCTGTTTTTGTTGGCCCTACTTCCTGTTCATTTGTTTAAAACCCAGGTCAGGTTGCTGGAGTATTCTGTTTCCATTTCCTCTTTAGCTCAGCTGCTTGTTCTACTGTGCTTCTACCCGTGGATCTGGACATTCTCTGTGTCACGATCAGCTGCAGCCGCAGATGCGGCCCAGCCCATATACGCCCCCAAGCCGACCAACCTCAGAATGCGGGGGGCGTGCGTCTCCTGGGGACAAAATACGGACCCTTTAAACCACAGAGGGGGACCCGGCCTACCCGAACTAGGGGAGGGCAGCGACCGGGGTTCTGTGGCAGCTGAGCATGTGGACAAAGAAAGTAACACGTAGAACGTGAGTACACCGATACTTCAGGTAAAGAAAGTAAAGTTTACTAAAGTAAAGTTACACAGTACATAAACAAAATATGACGATGTCAGGCTCCCGATTCTACACCTCAGAAGGGTACCACCTAGTGGACCCCAAGGCACCAACGGATCTCCAAGGCACAGATAGGCGGACATCAGGACCCAGGCAGGACATCAGGGTACACGAGGGCATCAGGGTACAGGCAAGACATCAGGATACAAACAGGACATCAGGACTCAGGAAAGACCTTAGGACATCAGGACATCAGGGTCCATGAGGTCATCAAGACACAGGCAGTCATCAGGGTACAGACAGGACATCAGGACATCTGGACCCAGGGTCACCAGCAGACATCAGACAGGAGTCGTTCCGTTCCGGACATCCGACACGAAATACAGGCACCACCAGAGACACCAGGCTCCAAGCTCCAGACTGCGGTCGTCAGGCTCCGGACATAGGACCTAGGAAGGAACTCAAGCGTGATGGTGCAGACACCACCGTACTGGACATGAACCAGACGGGGTTAACACTGCATGGTAGTCAGAGCACAAAGTAGTAGATGCTCAGCAGAAACACCGGTATCAAGAGACTCAAAGTCAGTGGGAGTGAGGCTCCAGATGCAGAGGGATTCCAGGAATATAATCACAGCAGACACAGTTCAGACAGGTTCAGGTACAGGACAGGTACAGGTCAAGGATTCGGGCCTGGATATACCGCCTCCAGGACAGGCACAAGAACAGGACAAAACAGGAATCAAGGCAAGAACTTTGGTACCAAAACATAGACAGGAGAGGTGCAGGAACACAAACACACATAGCAAAGTTCAAGAGCTTTGTGAGTGCAGCTCAGGCCCAGCCCATAGGGCAGGGGAACTTTATATATGAGCTGCCCCTCAGCAATTGGATGGGGACAGCATTTGAAGTACACACCCTAACCCTGATAAAAGCAGGGGAGGTGTGGCCAAGCATGCCCTAAGCACACACAGAAACCATTACAGCACCAACAGTGCAGGTTCTGAGGCTCAGTGCACCTGACTGAAACTGCATGCACTGAGCCTCATGGAAAGTCATGCACCAGCCGCAAATGACCTCACAACCCATGGACAGCTTCACAGCAGCAACCAGGGACCACACATGAGGAAGGCATGCAGCAGGGCAAATACCTAAATGCCCATGTACGACTGCGCAGCAGAGCAGGGAACTGAGAAGGCTCCATTCAGGTAAAAGCCAACAGTATCCTAGCTCACATTAGGGGGAAAAGAGTAAAGGCCCCTTCACATTAAGCGACGCTGCAGCGATACCGACAACGATCCGGATCGCTGCAGCGTCGCTGTTTGGTCGCTGGAGAGCTGTCACACAGACCGCTCTCCAGCGACCAACGATGCCGGTAACCAGGGTAAACATCGTGTAACTAAGCGCAGGGCCGCGCTTAGTAACCCGATGTTTACCCTGGTTACCATCCTAAAAGTAAAAAAAAACAAACAGTACATACTTACCTACAGCCGTCTGTCCTCCAGCGCTGTGCTCTGCACTCCTCCTGTACTGTCTGTGAGCACAGCGGCCGGAAAGCAGAGCGGTGACGTCACCGCTCTGCTTTCCGGCTGACCGACGCTCACAGCCAGTACAGGAGGAGTGCAGAGCACAGCGCTGGAGGACAGACGGCTGTAGGTAAGTATGTACTGTTTGTTTTTTTTTACTTTTAGGATGGTAACCAGGGTAAACATCGGGTTACTAAGTGCGGCCCTGCGCTTAGTTACCCGATGTTTACCCTGGTTACCAGTGAAGACATCGCTGGATCGGTGTCACACACGCCGATCCAGCGATGTCAGGAGGAGTCCAGCGACGAAATAAAGTTCTGGACTTTGTTCAGCGACCAACGATCTCCCAGCAGGGGCCTGATCGTTGGTCGCTGTCACACATAACGATTTCATTAACGATATCGTTGCTACGTCACAAAAAGCAACGATATCGTTAACAATATCGTTATGTGTGAAGGTACCTTTAAGGGTTAAAGCAAACATATGCATTGTCATGCCAAAAACCAGAAACAGACAGAATGGCATGACACTCTGCCTATGTAAGCTCCCAGTCTGTTGGCTTTGGAACTTAACCCTTGGTTCACTCCTCCTGGCAACAACTCTGTTTTTGAACTGTGTTTTGGAACTATGTTGCTGGACTGTGTTTTTGCTACTTAATCCTTCATTTACTCCCCCCGGTGGGAGCTACTGGAATTTACACCAGTATAATACTTTAATGTGAACTTGTTCTGGACTTACCCATGTTTATGCCACAACTGAGATTAATTTGAGAACTTGTTTCTGGACTTACCCATGTTCATGCCACACCTGGGATTAACCTGAGGACTTGTTCTGGACTTCCCTGTGTTTACCTAGTACCTGGATTTGACTCTTTCTGCACCAACAGTGTTTTGGATCTGCACCACGTCACCTGTCACACTCACCTTGCCAAGGACTCTGCCCTAAAAACTGTTCCGATTTGCTGTATATGGTTAAGGGACTTTTTTCATTGCGGGTTATCAGTATATTGTTTTGGGTGTTATTGCTGTGGTACAAATACACTATTTGCACTAAAGAAACCCGTCTCTGTCTGTTCATTGCCCCACGCTACCAGAATCCTAGATTTCCTACAATAGTATTACACCACCACACTGGTGCACGACCAGCTCTACCCTTGCATTTGTTTTTTTTGTGTATATCTCTTCTCACATATAAAGCGCCATGTAAAAAATGGCATTATAATAATAATAATAATAATAATAATAGTACTCTCTTCTTATGATGGCCAAAGATGAGTATCTTAGATGAGGATGGTAAGTGGTGCAATAAAGAACAAATGACACAGGTTTGCAGTCTCTTTACCTGGTTTACTGGAGACTTCAGGAATCCACAGTCCAGGGCACCAGATCACAGGTACAGGCAGGGTCCGGCCAGCTTGGAAGCAAGTTCAGAGTCCCCTTTACCAGGTTTAGATGAAAGTCTTCCTACCAGCGCTTTGGTGTAGTCCCTTGCTGCCTGTGGCTTCTATCAAGGTCTTCACAGTTCTCGCTGTCCTCCATAAAGGTTGGTCACTAACCCGTATGACAGGTGGCTCGAGCCTTTTTACAGGGTCTCTATCACGACTCGGGCTCTTTTTGCCACTGTGTCTCCTGGGTATTAGGATGGACAGGTTATGTGTAGTCCAGCTGTCCTGCCAATTTCTGCTGTGCCTCCTAGAGTCCAACACAACCTCAGTCTTCTGGCTACCAGAATCTGCGCTCTGTAGGAAGGTAGTCCAGTCGTAGCTATTCTCCCCAGTTGTCACTCTCCTGTGTTTCGATCTCCTGCACGCTCACTACAAATCTGTTCTTCCTTTTGTATTCTCTCAATCCTGGAGCTGCAGCACCTCTGGCTGCACGGCCCCTTCAGTCCTTCCTACACTCACTGTCTGACTGCTCTCTTCTCTGTCTCTCTGACAGACTGACTGACTTTCCCTCCAGACCAGAATATATATATAGGGGAGCCACCCACAAGCTGGATCAGAGCTCCCCCTTCTGGCCTGGAGTGTGAACATGTTGTATGCTTGTGGTCACCTGATAAAGAAGATCCTCGATTGCTTCCAAGCGTGACATTACTCTCCCCATGAGGAAAGCAATGCCACTGTAACAACCAGGACTCTGGGGTGTTATACATCAATGCTTGCAGATTACTGCTGGACAATTGTAAGAGATGATCCGATGCAGGAGTACAAGAGACAAGCAAAAAAGAGCCATCACTGAATGAGGACCAAATTTTGTAGTGCAATTTCTGTAACTGTTTATAATTTACAATAATGTTTAGACATGTTTTAGTTATTTGAATTGTTCCTCTAGATAAATATGAGAAACTTGTCATAAAAATATTATCCATCTTTATATTTGCAAAAATAAAAATGTTTCAAAGTACTGAAACTTTTATACATTAAGGGTATGTGCACACGCTGCGGATTCCATTGCGGAATTTTCCGCAGCGGATTTGATTAAATCCGCAGTGCAAAAAGTACTGCGGATTTATCGCGTTTTTTTGTGCGGTTTCCACTGCGGTTTTAGACACCTGCGGTTTTTTAATATGGAGCAGGTGCCAAACCGCTGCGGATTCCGCACAAAGAATTGACATGCTGCGGAAAATAAACCGTAGCGTTTCTGCGCAGTTTTTTCCGCAGCATGTGCACAGCGGTTTTTGTTTTCCATAGGTTAACATTGTACTGTACACCGCATGGAAAACTGCTGTGGATCCGCAGCAAAAACCGCAACGTGTGCACATAGCCTAAAAGTATATGTAACAGTAAAAGTAAAACTCTTTGATATGGTAGAAACAAGAGCCAATTAAAATCTTTCTTTGTCAGATTTGAATTCAGGAGGTCAATATCATTAAGAAATGGCTCTTTTCATAACTGAGCCTGACAACTTTTTAAAATATGACACAATAAAAGTTACCTCTCGTGATGGATCGGTGAGTGCTGCCTTTTTCTGCTTTCTTTCTTTGGATGGACTTTAAAATATGTAGAATAACCATATAGTGTAATCAGATAGTTGATCACCCAACGAACTAGCAAAATGCTTGATCGTTGGGTGAGATGATCTATTGATTTGCACAAAAGATTATTGTTTTTGGCAGCACATCTTCATGTGTAAACATGACCTGTGCTGCCAAGAACAACGGCTGCCTATATGTTCCGGGTTCCCGAGGACCTCTTGCTGCATTGGTTAGCTGTTTTTTTCCCTTTTGTTGTGCAAACTACTAATAGTACAATTGCACGCCAACTTTTTCCCACCCATCCCCCCTACTCTGGAACTCTTTACTCCAACATGTCAAACTCTCGCCTACCATGGAAACCTTCAAAAGGAATCTGAAGACCTACCTCTTTCGACAAGCCTATAAGCTACCATAACCCCCAATCCACCACACTGGTGCACGACCAGATCTACCCTCACCTACTGTATCCTCACCCATCCCTTGTACATTGTGAGCCTTTGCGGGCAGGGTCCTCTCTCTTCCTGTACCAGTTGGTGTCTCGTTTTGTTCAAGATTATTGTATTTGTTTTTGTTGTGTATATCTCTTCTCACATGTAAAGCGCCATGTAAAAAATGGCATTATAATAATAAATAATAATAATAATAATAATAGTACTCTCTTCTTATGATGGCCAAGGATGAGTATCTACTGTACTGTGGTTTGGTACTAAGCACTAACTCAGGGCCTGGTTTGAATATTAAGGAGTGAAACTATCTGTATGGAGTTAAGATCCGACCTAAACTGTTGGTCGCTGTAGAGATGTCAAACACAGGAACTCCAGAACGATGCAGGAGCGATCCAGTGATGTACTTATCGTTCTCGCTGGTTGTTAGCTCCGTGAAAAAACATTGCAGGCATTGTTGCTTTTGCTGTCAAACATGACGAATCATGCCGACCTGACGACCAAATAAAGTTCTGGACTTTCAGCTCCGACCAGCGATCTCACAGCAGGATCCTGATCGCTGCTGCGTGTCAAACACAACGAGATCGCTATCCAGGACGCTGCAACGTCACGGATCGTTGTCGTTCTCGTTGTAAAGTTGCTCAGTGCGAAGGTACCTTTAGTGTCCCCTCTTCATGCCTTTATTTATTTCCCCTTGGCTCTCTGATTTTATCCTAATACATCACCATAAATAAATTGTTTTCCTATAAAATAAACCTTAATGTGTGTACATTTATGATAGTAAATTAGATTGTGATTTGTGAGCCCCCCTGGGAGCAACAATGTATAGAATTGATTATAATCAATCTTCAACATTGAGGAATATGCCTCCATTCTATAAGCAATGGGAAATAACTAGATAGGGATTGCACATCATTCAGAGCTCATTGAGTTGTAAAGAACAAAACCCCATCCTATAGAATTGAACTTTTTTCATCTCAATCTGAATAAATAGGTAATTAGATACTATTCAAGAATATAAAGAAAACATTAGATAAGGTTCAATAGGAGAAAAACAACTGTCTTTATTCTTCCATCCACATATTATTTAGATCCGTACAATGGGGTCTGGTAATAAGACATCTGTAGTTTCTCGAACACAACAAGGAATTACTTGTATAGTCCCTGAATCCATTTATATTATTGACAGATTTCTTTAAAAAAAAAAAAAAAAGCGTCATCGTTCCCCCTCTGGTGTGTTCTTATCTGCTACACTTGGCTGTTATTGTGAAGGTTTTCTAGGAGAATAATGAGTCACTAGTTACCGAGAACAAGGGTGAGCAGCCCATCAGTGGCAGATCATCTGCAAACAATTAGGTCTCTGCTACTCATTCTACTCTGTTCTAAAAGGCCAAAGGAGCCTGCAATCATTTATATATCCAATTACCATAAAATGTATTAGCAATTCATTTATTAATGATTCATTAGTTAACTGCACATAATGAGCAAACAATAAGCAACGCCGAGCAGCTTGCCAAGCGGCAGGATTGCAAGGGATTTTAAAGTGGAAAGGTTAGGCGTATTATCTGCAAGGAACTGGCCACGACGAAGTTAACGCAGGACATAATTATGAAATCTGCTGTCTTGTGCCAGGCGCCACAAAACTCACCCTAATAGAAGTGAAATTAATATTTTTCACATTTTGCAGAACAATGGCTGCTGGATTTCTGCTTCACAATCTCCCTTCAGTAAGTTATATGGCACAATTAAGTTAATAAAATTCCAGACAGCAAGACTGTGTTCTTTGTTTGCCGTTCAGGGCCCTTCTAGAAAAACAATAAATCGCATTCATGTCAGCCGAGGCCCATCCCTTTGCTAATTACCTTGTGGTGCTGAAATGACTTCTGTGAAACTGGGAGCACGTAGGAACATACAACCATACAAGGGAGTCTTTTCAGTCTTGTGCAGTAAATGTGTGATAGGCCCCAGGCACACAGATGTTAAACCAGCGAATTCCCCTACAGATTACACTAATGGAAACCCTGTCAGGGAAAGTCAAATGCAGGATCTGTGGTCAAAATCTAATTAAATTTTCTGTACTTAAAAGAATATGAAAGCCTGCGGGTAATGAAGAGTGGATAAAAAAAAAACCCTTTGCTTGTTTGTAAAACTGTTTAATTGAATAGTAACTACTATTGAGCTATAAGTCACAATGCAACACCTGTTATTGGAATGAGGATTCTGAATTACAGTCTGCGTGCCGGTGGCGGGGTTCAATCCAAATTAGCGCGAGCAGCCGTTACAGGAGCTATTGCTTTGGGAGCCTATATCCTGCTGTTCTTAATGAGTAAAGGCTGGGTATATATTTGTGGCTGTATGAAATTATCTGCAACCTGGATGCCTTTAGCTCCGATACAAAAGCTGCGGCAGATTCATTCCATATCATTAAGGAAATGAAAATGGCTTTGAAGCAGTTTTGCTGTATGTATAACCTTATGCCCAGGATAACACTATCTACATTATTACTGACACAGGATTTCCATAGCTTATAGAAGTTTGTATCTTATATCATCTGGTAGTACCTGCAAAAAAAAACTATAGTATTACTTCTACTGCTCTTACTATTATTTAGATAGTGACAACCTTTTCTACAATTTCTACAACACTTTATGACTGGGGAAGCAACAAACAAAAAAGTGGTGAAAACAAGTCAATAGACATTGAAACAAAAAAGATACTGAGCCTTTCACCTCCCAATTGCTTGGAAGCATGTCCACTTTGAAATTTACTTACACCTCTCATCCAACACACTCTTTGATAACCTACAATTTAGCTTCCGTCTACACCAGTACAAAGATACTGCTATAACCCAAGTTACTAATGACCTACTAGATGCCAAAGCCAACAGATAATACTTTATATTCCTTCTCATTAACCTGTCCTCTGTCCTTGATAGATTTGACCACTTCGTCCTACTACAGATCCTTTCTTTGCTTGACATCGAAGATCTTGCCCTTTCATGGATCTCCTCATTCCTCACTAATTGCTCATTTACCATCTCCCATTCCCATACTCCATTCTCATCCTGTCCTTTCTCTGTTGATGTTCCTCAAAGCTCTGTACTTGGAAGCCTACTTTTTTAATTTTCTCCATCTAAACCTTTGGCCTGGGACAAACTATAAAGTCCTTTCCAGTAACACCTTTATGCTGATGACACTCAAATTACCTCTCTGGCACAAATGTCACCTCTCTGTTGTCCAGAGTGTCTATCAGCCAAATCCTCCTTCTTCCCATCACTCTTTTAAAGGGAATCTGCACCTCATTTTTCGCCTATAAGCTGCGGCCACCGCCATCTGGGGCTTATCTACAGCATTCTGTAATGCTGTAGATAAGCCCCCGATGTAACCTAAAAGCAAAGCAAAGTACTGCAGTGCGCAGGCGTCGGGAAAGGTCAGAGAGGCCAGGCACCTGCGCACTGCAGTACTTTACGCTGCCCTCAACAGGGCAGATAAATTACGCCTGCGCAGGAGCCGCGACAGGAAGCAAGGAAGAGGACGTCATCGCATGAAGATGGGAGGCACTGGACCCGGACCACAACGCCCATCGGAGCGGACCGCACCGCGACCGCCCCTGGGTGAGTATAATCTAACTTGTTTTTCTTATCTTTCAGGTTACATTGGGGACTTATCTACAGCATTGCAGAATGCTGTAGATAAGCCCCTGATGGCGGTGGCTGCAGCTTATAGACGAAAAATGGGGTGACAGATTCCCTGTAAAAAGTCAATGTGGCCAAAACCAAACTCATCATCTTTTCCTCATCTAACTCAACTTACTTGAACTAGCTATCAAAATAAATGACATTACTCTTTCCCTTGTATCATAAAGTCATCTCTTACTGCCTCCAACTTAAAAAATATATCCAAAATCTATCCTTTCCTCAACCTTGAATCAGCTAAAACATTAGTATATGCCCTCATCATTTCTCGCTTCAACTATTGCAATATACTTCTCTATGGCCTCCTGACTATCACTCTTGCACGTCTCCTATTTATCCTTAAATCCACTGCCTAACTGATCCAACTATCCCCTCATTACAAGATCTGCTTCTCTCCTCAATCTCTATGTGTTCCGCAACCAACCGTCTCCAAGATTTTTCCTGAGCAATACTCTTCCCCAGGAATTCAGTACCTGTGACATCCACGCTTGTCTCATCTACTCCTGCTTTGCTCTTGGTTAATGCAGAGTGACTATTCAGGAGCCCTATTTAATGCCTGGGACTCTTGCAAATCCCTTAGCTTTGGGATTAATTCTGTCAGGTTGGGTTTCTTTCTGCTATTAGCACCAAGTGGGGTTGTTCTATACTTAAACCACTTGAGAATCAGTTCTCACTGCTCGTCAATAGTTTTCTATCTTGATTTATACCTCTGTGCTATCGTGTTTTGTCCTGACCATACACGTTCTCTGATCTCAGCTTGACATTTTAATACCTGTTTGTTTTATGATTTTGTTTCTGATGTGACCTCCTGCATATGACCCAGCTACCTGACTATCCTTCTTGCCAGTTTGCTCCACCAAACAGCTGCTGATTCTGTGGCCCTTGCCCATGGACCTCTGTGTAAGTCCAGATCCCTGTACAGGGTTCAAATGATGAAGGCCGGAGCAACCCTTGGGTTCTAGGAAACTGAATAGCTTGAGTCAAGCCTGTTTGTTGCTGCCTTTTGGAGCTGCCAGGTGACTACGAACAGCGCCCCTGTGACAGTACGTCAACATGTCCGAATGCCTTCCACAGTTAAAATCTTCAAATGCACCATGAAAACTTTTTTAATCAGAAAAAGCTACAGTCTGCTATAGCCCTGCTGCCACCTCACTACTACCATAGTTGCTGCAACCTGTAATTTGAACTATGTTAATACCAAAAGGACCTGCTGTGACAAAGGCAATAGCAATAGTCAAATATAAAGTTGCAATCAAAATTATTCCACCCAATTACAACTTAGATTTATGAGCAAAATATACAAACCTTCTGCTGTTTTCAATAAATCAATCAAAGAAGAATAAATAGCTTAATGAGGTTTTTCCACAAAGTACATTTAAATTAATAAATCCTATAATAAAAATAAGATTCATAATTGGATGTGTTAAGAATTTTTTTTCCTGTGTTGAGATAATCTTGTAAATGTACTTCTGCTGTGTACTATGTAGTGGCTGTATCCTACCGTAGTGGAACATGGTCTGATCATACCACAGCTCCTTGGCAGGGGAGGAAGAAAAAGAGTATACATACATTATAGCATGGGATTGCAGCCATTTTTTTGTGAGGCAAAACATTTTCCTGCCTATTTTTAAGTTATGTATAAATTCATGCATTGGATGAATTTCTCCACAAGTTCCTGAGCGGATGGAAGATAATGGGGTGAAAAGTGCCATCTTTGAGAAACGATCCACCCAGATCACAGAACTGCCCGAGGACATAGGAAGGTCTGTAATAAAGTCCCTGGCTATATGCTGCCAAGGCACCGAGGGCACAGGAAGTGGTAGGAGTCACCCTTATGGGAGTTTTGTTGCCAGTAAAGGAAGGGAAATTAACTCCATGATTTCCTTATGCATGGTAGGCGACCAGTAGTGTCGTGATATAAGCTGTAATGTATTTTTCTGCCTGGCATGTCCGGCTACTTTGGACTAGTGCCCCATTGCAAAATTCACCTCTTGTCTGATTCAGACACCAATGTTTCACCTGGCAGATTTTGGAACATGTTTACCGGAACCACAGTAACCATCTTGGGCCACTCATGATGAGTTGAGGTTCCTCCTCTTGGTCGGTGGGCAGGACGGAGCAGGGAAGTGCATGAGTTTTGATGTTTTTGCAGGCTGGCCGGAAATGGAGAACAAAATCAAAATGGGCAAAAAGCAATGACCACATAGCCTGGCGCAGGTTCCGTCTTTGCGTTGACTGCAGATAGGCCAGGTTTTTATGGTTGGTATAATTGACGACTGGATGGACTGCTCCCACGAGAAGGTACTGCCTCTTCTCCAGCGCCATCTTAATTGCTAACATCTCTCTGTCTTCAATCGAGTAGTTACGCTCTGGGGCAGAGAAGGCCTGGAGAAGAAACCACAGGTAACCATACGTCCTTAAGGAGACTTCTGGGTAAGAACTGCTCTCGCTCCAGAAGAAAAAGCATCTACCTCCAGAAAGAATTGTTTGTTCACTTCTGGTAGATTTAATACTGGAGCAGAGGAGAAGGCCTGTTTCAGGGAAAGAAAAGCGTTCTCAGCCTCTGGAGTTCATATCTTCGGATTGTCTCCCTTATGGATCATGTCGGAGATGAGAGCGGTCTGGGATGAAAAATGCTAAATGAATTGCTGGTAGTAGTTGGTGAATTCCAGGAATTGCTAGATAGCATTATTGCCGTTAGGGCGCGGCCACTCAAGGGTGGAAGACACCTTCTTTGGATCCATGTCCAGACCTGTGTCTGAGATGATATAACCTAGATAAGGCAGAGCAGATTGTTGAAACACACATTTCTCATATTTAGCATACAGGCTATTCTCTCTTACTTGCTGCAGGACCTGGCGAATGTTATGCCTATGTGAGGGCAGGTATTGAAATGTAGAAGAGGTCTCAAAAGTGTTCATATACTATTTTGTTATGGCCGGCAATCAGGCAACACAGCGTGCAGTAATCAGCGCACATACAGAGATCTGGCAATAACCAAAAACAATAGGACGAGCTCTGAGACGTGGAATCTCTGTAGACCGCAGTACCTGATCTATCCTCACACAACTATAAGCAGCAGTGGATTGCGCCTATCACTACCTATGCAACTCGGCACTGCCTGAGGAGCTGACTAGCCTGAAGATAGAAATACAAGCCTGACTTACCTCAGAGAAATACCCCAAAGGAATAGGCAGCCCCCCACATATAATGACTGTTAGCAAGATGAAAAGACAAACGTAGGAATGAAATAGATTCAGCAAAGTGAGGCCCGATATTCTAGACAGAGCGAGGATAGCAAAGAGAACTATGCAGTCTACAAAAAACCCTAAAACGAAAACCACGCAAAGGGGCAAAAAGACCCACCGTGCCGAACTAACAGCACGGCGGTGCACCCCTTTGCTTCTCAGAGCTTCCAGCAAAAGTTAATAGCAAGCTGGACAGAAAAAACAGAAAACAAACTAAAAGCACTTATCTAGCAGAGCAGCAGGCCCAAGGAAAGATGCAGTAGCTCAGATCCAACACTGGAACATTGACAAGGAGCAAGGAAGACAGACTCAGGTGGAGCTAAATAGCAAGGCAGCCAACGAGCTCACCAAAACACCTGAGGGAGGAAGCCCAGAGACTGCAATACCACTCGTGACCACAGAAGTGAACTCAGCCACAGAATTCACAACAGTACCCCCCCCTTGAGGAGGGGTCACCGAACCCTCACCAGAACCCCCAGGCCGACCAGGATGAGCCACATGAAAGGCACGAACAAGATCTGGGGCATGGACATCAGAGGCAAAAACCCAGGAATTATCTTCCTGAGCATAACCCTTCCATTTGACCAGATACTGGAGTTTCCGTCTAGAGACACGAGAATCCAAAATCTTCTCCACAACATACTCCAATTCCCCCTCCACCAAAACAGGGGCAGGAGGCTCCACAGATGGAACCATAGGTGCCACGTATCTCCTCAACAACGACCTATGGAATACATTATGTATGGAAAAGGAGTCTGGGAGGGTCAGACGAAAAGACACCGGATTGAGAATCTCAGAAATCCTATACGGACCAATAAAACGAGGTTTAAATTTAGGAGAGGAAACCTTCATAGGAATATGACGAGAAGATAACCAAACCAGATCCCCAACACAAAGTCGGGGTCCCACACGGCGTCTGCGATTAGCGAAAAGCTGAGCCTTCTCCTGGGACAAGGTCAAATTGTCCACTACCTGAGTCCAGATCTGCTGCAACCTGTCCACCACAGAATCCACACCAGGACAGTCCGAAGACTCAACCTGTCCTGAAGAGAAACGAGGATGGAACCCAGAATTGCAGAAAAATGGAGAGACCAAGGTAGCCGAGCTGGCCCGATTATTAAGGGCGAACTCAGCCAACGGCAAAAATGACACCCAATCATCCTGGTCAGCGGAAACAAAACATCTCAGATATGTTTCCAAGGTCTGATTGGTTCGTTCGGTCTGGCCATTAGTCTGAGGATGGAAGGCCGAGGAGAAAGATAGGTCAATGCCCATCCTACCACAAAAGGCTCGCCAGAACCTCGAGACAAACTGGGAACCTCTGTCAGAAACAATATTCTCAGGAATGCCATGTAAACGAACCACATGCTGGAAGAACAAAGGCACCAAATCAGTGGAGGAAGGCAATTTAACCAAGGGCACCAGATGGACCATTTTAGAAAAGCGATCACAGACCACCCAAATGACCGACATTTTTTGAGAAACGGGAAGGTCAGAAATGAAATCCATCGAAATATGTGTCCAAGGCCTCTTCGGGACCGGCAAGGGCAAAAGCAACCCACTGGCACGTGAACAGCAGGGCTTAGCCCTAGCACAAATTCCACAGGACTGCACAAAAGCACGCACATCCCGTGACAGAGATGGCCACCAGAAGGATCTAGCAACCAACTCCCTGGTACCAAAGATTCCTGGATGACCGGCCAGCACCGAACAATGAAGTTCAGAGATAAGTTTACTAGTCCACCTATCAGGGACGAACAGTTTCTCGGCCGGACAACGATCAGGTTTATTAGCCTGAAATTTCTGCAACACTCTCCGCAAATCAGGGGAGATGGCAGACACAATGACTCCTTCCTTGAGGATACTCGCCGGCTCAGATAACCCCGGAGAGTCGGGCACAAAACTCCTAGACAGAGCATCCGCCTTCACATTTTTAGAGCCCGGAAGGTATGAAATCACAAAATCAAAACGAGCAAAAAATAACGACCAACGGGCCTGTCTAGGATTCAAGCGCTTGGCAGACTCAAGATAAGTAAGGTTCTTATGATCAGTCAATACCACCACGCGATGCTTAGCACCCTCAAGCCAATGACGCCACTCCTCGAATGCCCACTTCAGGGCCAGCAACTCTCGGTTGCCCACATCATAATTACGCTCAGCAGCAGAAAATTTCCTGGAAAAGAAAGCACATGGTTTGAACACTGAGCAACCAGAACCTCTCTGTGACAAAACCGCCCCTGCACCAATCTCAGAAGCATCAACCTCGACCTGGAACGGAAGAGAAACATCAGGTTGACACAACACAGGGGCACAGCAAAAACGACGCTTCAACTCCTGAAAAGCTTCCACGGCAGCAGAAGACCAATTAACCAAATCAGCACCCTTCTTGGTCAAATCGGTCAATGGTCTGGCAATGCTAGAAAAATTACAGATGAAGCGACGATAAAAATTAGCAAAGCCCAGGAATTTCTGCAGACTTTTTAGAGATGTCGGCTGAGTCCAATCCTGGATGGCCTGAACCTTAACCGGATCCATCTCGATAGTAGAAGGGGAAAAGATGAACCCCAAAAATGAAACTTTCTGCACACCGAAGAGACACTTTGATCCCTTCACGAACAAGGAATTAGCACGCAGTACCTGGAAAACCATTCTGACTTGCTTCACATGAGACTCCCAATCATCTGAGAAGATCAAAATGTCATCCAAGTAAACAATCAAGAATTTATCCAGATACTCACGGAAAATGTCATGCATAAAAGACTGAAAAACAGATGGAGCATTGGCAAGTCCGAACGGCATCACCAGATACTCAAAATGACCCTCGGGCGTATTAAATGCCGTTTTCCATTCATCTCCCTGCCTGATTCTCACCAGATTATACGCACCACGAAGATCAATCTTAGTAAACCAACTAGCCCCCTTAATCCGAGCAAACAAGTCAGAAATCAATGGCAAGGGATACTGAAACTTAACAGTGATCTTATTAAGAAGGCGGTAATCAATACACGGTCTTAGCGAACCATCCTTCTTGGCTACAAAAAAGAACCCTGCTCCCAATGGTGACGACGATGGGCGAATATGTCCCTTCTCCAGGGACTCCTTCACATAACTGCGCATAGCGGTGTGTTCAGGTACGGACAAATTAAATAAACGACCCTTAGGGAATTTACTACCAGGAATCAAATCGATAGCACAATCACAATTCCTATGCGGAGGTAGGGCATCAGACTTGGACTCTTCAAATACATCCTGAAAGTCCGACAAGAACTCTGGGATGTCAGAAGGAATGGATGACGAAATAGACAAAAATGGAACATCACCATGTACTCCCTGACAACCCCAGCTGGTTACCGACATAGAGTTCCAATCCAATACTGGATTATGGGTTTGTAGCCATGGCAACCCCAACACGACCACATCATGCAAATTATGCAGTACCAGAAAGCGAATAACTTCCTGATGTGCAGGAGCCATGCACATGGTCAGCTGGGCCCAGTACTGAGGCTTATTCTTGGCCAAAGGTGTAGCATCAATACCTCTCAACGGAATAGGACACCGCAAAGGCTCCAAGAAAAATCCACAACGTTTAGCATAATCCAAATCCATCAGATTCAGGGCAGCGCCTGAATCCACAAACGCCATGACAGAATACGATGACAAAGAGCACATTAAGGTAATGGACAAAAGGAATTTGGACTGTACAGTACCAATAACGGCAGAGCTATCGAACCGCCTAATGCGTTTAGGACAATTAGAAATAGCATGAGTAGAATCACCACAATAGAAACACAGCCTGTTCAGACGTCTGTGTTCTTGCCGTTCTACTTTAGTCATAGTCCTGTCGCACTGCATAGGCTCAGGTTTACTCTCAGACAATACCGCCAGATGGTGCACAGATTTACGCTCGCGCAAGCGACGACCGATCTGAATGGCCAAGGACATAGACTCATTCAAACCAGCAGGCATAGGAAATCCCACCATTACATCCTTAAGAGCCTCAGAGAGACCCTTTCTGAACAAAGCCGCTAGTGCAGATTCATTCCACAGAGTGAGTACTGACCACTTCCTAAATTTCTGACAATATACTTCTACATCATCCTGACCCTGGCATAAAGCCAGCAGATTTTTCTCAGCCTGATCCACTGAATTAGGCTCATCGTAAAGCAATCCCAGCGCCTGGAAAAATGCATCAACATTACTCAATGCAGAATCTCCTGGTGCAAGAGAAAACGCCCAGTCCTGTGGGTCGCCGCGCAAAAAAGAAATAATAATCAAAACCTGTTGAATAGGATTACCAGAAGAATGAGGTTTCAAGGCCAAAAATAGCTTACAATTATTTCTGAAGCTCAGGAACTTAGTTCTGTCACCAAAAAACAAATCAGGAATCGGAATTCTTGGTTCTAGCATCGATTTCTGATCAATAGTATCTTGAATCTTTTGTACATTTACACCGAGATTATCCATTGAGGAGCACAGAGCCTGAATATCCATGTCCACAGCTGTGTCCTGAAGCACTCTAATGTCTAGGGGAAAAAAAAGACTGAAGACAGAGCTAAGAAAAAAAAATGATGTCAGGATTTCTTTTTTCCCTCTATTGGGAATCATTGGTGAGGCTCCTTGTACTGTTGTGGCCGGCAATCAGGCAACACAGCGTGCAGTAATCAGCGCACATACAGAGATCTGGCAATAACCAAAAACAATAGGACGAGCTCTGAGACGTGGAATCTCTGTAGACCGCAGTACCTGATCTATCCTCACACAACTATAAGCAGCAGTGGATTGCGCCTATCACTACCTATGCAACTCGGCACTGCCTGAGGAGCTGACTAGCCTGAAGATAGAAATACAAGCCTGACTTACCTCAGAGAAATACCCCAAAGGAATAGGCAGCCCCCCACATATAATGACTGTTAGCAAGATGAAAAGACAAACGTAGGAATGAAATAGATTCAGCAAAGTGAGGCCCGATATTCTAGACAGAGCGAGGATAGCAAAGAGAACTATGCAGTCTACAAAAAACCCTAAAACGAAAACCACGCAAAGGGGCAAAAAGACCCACCGTGCCGAACTAACAGCACGGCGGTGCACCCCTTTGCTTCTCAGAGCTTCCAGCAAAAGTTAATAGCAAGCTGGACAGAAAAAACAGAAAACAAACTAGAAGCACTTATCTAGCAGAGCAGCAGGCCCAAGGAAAGATGCAGTAGCTCAGATCCAACACTGGAACATTGACAAGGAGCAAGGAAGACAGACTCAGGTGGAGCTAAATAGCAAGGCAGCCAACGAGCTCACCAAAACACCTGAGGGAGGAAGCCCAGAGACTGCAATACCACTCGTGACCACAGAAGTGAACTCAGCCACAGAATTCACAACACTATTTATTGGAAGACAACTGGGTCATTGCTGAGCTCAAACTGCATAACTCTGTATTCATAATGACAGTTGTAAGTGTTAAAAGCGTCTTCTATTCATCTCCTTGGCATACAGTGGGGGAAATAAGTATTAGATCCCTTGCTGATTTTATAAGTTTGCCCACTGACAAAGACATGAACAGTCTATAATTTTAAGGGTAGGTAAATTTTAACATTGAGAGATAGAATATCAAAAATAAAATCCAGAAAATCACATTGTTTAAATTATATACATTTATTTACATATTGCAGTGAGAAATAAGTTTTTGATCCCTCTGGCAAACAAGACTTTATACTTGGTGTCAAAACCCTTGTTGGCAAGCACAGCAGTCAGACGATTTTTGTAGTTGATGATGAGGTTTGCGCACATGTCAGGAAGAATTTTGATCCACTCCTCTTTGCAGATCATCTCTAAATCATTAAGATTTTCAGGTTGTCGCTGGGCAACTCGGAGCTTCAACTCCCTCCATACGTTTTCTATGGGATTAAGGTCTTTAGACTGGCTTGGCCACTCCATGACCTTAATGTGCTTCTTTTTGAGCCACTCCTTTGTTGCATTGGCTGCATATTTTGGGTCACTGTCTTGCTGGAAGATCTAGCCACGACTCATTTTTAATGTCCTGGTAGAGGGAAGGAAGTTGTCACTCAGGATTTTACGGTACATGGCTCCATCCATACTCCCATTGATGCGGTAAAGTAGTCCTGTGCCCTTAGCAGAGAAACACCCACAAAACATAACGTTTCCACCTCCATGCTTGACAGTGGGGACAGTGTTCTTTGGGTCATAAACAGCATTTCTCTTCCTCCAAACATGGCAAGTTGAGTTAATGCCAAAGACCTCAATTTTTGTCTTATCTGACAACAGCACCTTCTCCCAATCACTCACAGAATCGTCCAGATCTTCATTGGCAAACTACCCACAAGGTGAGATTTTGCATGGTGCCCCAGATCGATGTCGATTGACAGTCAATTTGTATTTATTACATTTTCTTACTATTGCACCAACAGTTGTCTCCTTCTCACCCAGCGTCTTACCTATGGTTTTGTAGCCCATTCCAGCTTTGTGCAGGTCTATGATCTCCCTGACATCCTTATAAAGCTCTTTGGTCTTGCCCATGTTGTAGAGTTTAGAGTCTGACTGATTAATTGAGTCTGTGGACAGGAGTCTTTTATAAAGGTGACTATGTAAGACAGCTGTCTTTAATGTAAGTAACGAGTTGATTAGGAGTGTCTAACTAGTCTTTTGGAGCCAGAACTCTTAATGGTTGGTAAGGGATCAAATACTTATTACTCACTGCAAAATGCAAATAAATGTATATAATTTTATACAATGTGATTTTCTGGATTTTATTGTTGATATTCTATCTGTCAATATTAAAATTAACCTACCCTTAAAATTATAGACTTTTCATGTCTTTGTCAGTGGGCAAACTTACAAAATCAGCAAGGGATCAAACACTTATTTCCCTCACTGTATCTGAAAGAATTTTGCATGCTCCTCACAGATCCAGTTCAGTAAAGATCCTAGCACCTATGAGGCATTCGAACAACTTCATAATCAATGGATACGTGTTTACTTGTTCTTAACCGTGACTTGATTGAGACCCCTATAATCAATGCAAGACAGGAGGGTCCCCTCCTTTTTCTTTACAAAAAGGAAGTTGGCTCCTGCAGGAGAAGAGGAATTCTGAATGAAACCACTAGCCAAATTCTCCTAAACATACTCAGACATGACTAGAGTCTTCATCTGGGACAGAGGGTAAATACGGCCTCGTGGAGGTGAGGATCACGAAAGCAAGACTATAGGGCAGTTGTATGGCCTTTATGAAGGTAAAGTTTCTGCTTTCTTCTTTTTCAAATGGGTTGTTCTGCACTGCCGTAAAGGAATGCAGGATGCCAATTCACCAGTAAGTGGTTTGCTAGTCAATGCGTGATCGTGGTTGTCCTGATGAAGAAGCTGTATGCTTTGAAATTCATTGACTAATAATCCACTTACTATTAGATTGACATCCTCCATTCTTTCATGGCAGCACAGAACAACCCATTTGCTCCTTCTTTTTTGAATTCATCTCATCGTGGGTCTACAGCAGCATTAAGTGCTATAAGTGGTTATGTGCGCACAACCTAATCAGGTGAGCACATTTTGTGCATTTCTGTTTAATTTGATACAAAAATAAGACCTCATTTTCTCTTTGTCTTTTTCCAGTGTTTTTCCTTTTCTATTAAAGACATCTGCATATGACCAGTAAGCAGATGATAATCCTGACAGAGAATATGGTGCCACCAGCAGCCAAACTGGTCATACAGATACAAGACACTTTTCATGACAATATCGGTCCCAATGAAGCACCTTTCTGGATCTCCAGTCAAGTATGGGTTCATGCATGCGGAGCTACAGAAGACCCAGGAGAAGCAGATGACATGGGCAAGGAAGCATGTAGAAGGCTACTTTCTTAGTATTCAGCATTTCTATCCGGTGCTCCACTTGCTGGGTGACCACCTGAATGGCTTCAGGTAGGAACTTCCCAACAACAGATGACACCAGCAACAGATTTTGGAGTTGTCGAAATGGGATCTGGTATTGATCTAGCTCTGCTTGCTGTACCGGAATCCAGATACACTGTCTCAATGAACCGGGACCAGCAAACCCACAGATACAGTCTGGATCAAAGGCGAAGAGGAATTACTCTCTCCCAGGGTAGCCTCTCCTAACAGCCCTAGGCTTGGGAGTTTTCCGGTTTCTTGAGACAAGAGCAAGCAAGATGACCGGTGTCTGAACAGTGGAAGCATAAGCCCCTGGCTTGACAAATCTGCCATTGCTCAACCAGCTCCATCTTGTTGACCTGCATAGGTTCAGGAGCTTCTGCGGGCTTGGGATGCTGAGCGGCCTTTGGAAGGATGGAGCCAGGCGAAGCATTTTTTATCATGCACCATCTCTCGTGAGCACTCCAGGAAATGGCATAAATTATCATATCATATCAGTTCGGCTGGCCAGGGAAACTAGATCTTCCAAAGTTGTAGGAATGTCTTGACTGGCTAGCTCATCCTTGACCCTTCCAGACAATCAATCCCAGAAAGTGGCTAGTGCCTCATTGTTCCAGCAGAGTTCCGAGGCCAGGGTGTGGAACCAGACAGCGTACTGGCCTACAGATTGGTCACGCGTAGTCTGAGAAGGGATGAATCAGCAGAGGTAACCCAGCCGAGTTCATCAAATACTTTTTAGAATGCCTCCAGGATGGTCTGCAGGTCTGAGATCATCGCATCTCCTCTTTCCCACAAGAGGCTGAGCTACACCATAGTCTTTCCTCCAAGATGCAACATGAAAAATGGCTACTTTCATCCGATTGGAGGGGAAGTGGTGGGCCAGCAGTTCATAGTGCAGCGAACACTGGTTGATTGGTTGAGCATCTCAGCATTGCTTTGGATCCCCATGAAAACATGGTGGTGCAGATAGATGTAGTTTCGGACCAGAAGGATGACTAGCGGACTGAATGGTCACTGCCGAGGTTGCCGCAGCTTGAACCGGAGCCAAAGCGGCGGCTGATGTCAGTGCGCCCAGGCGGGTGTTAACCATCAATATATAATATCTTGTTCTTCTGATCTCTCTGAAGGGTCATCTCGTGGTACAGGTCTGAGACTGGAGGGGCATGAAAGTCAGTGGATTCCATGACCATAGCAAACTGTTATGCGTCTGGTTGTGGAACCACTGTGAAGCTGTCCGGAGAGAGCCTGGAGGGGCGTGACTACGCGAACAAGTGGTTCTTCACTAGAGCTCCTGATGGTGTGGTTAGACTTGAACCCAGGTGGACATCAGTTGGTAATCCAGGATGGACTTCAGAGCCGTGGCAGCTGACTCTAAAGACCATGGAAGAAGGACCGGTCCGGATCTGGTTTAGCAGGAGGGGTACAGTAGATGCAGAGTCAGGCACAGGCATGAATGGTACAGGAACACGGGGTGGCCATAGGAAGGGAATTAGAGGTGCAGGCACAGAGGAGCTGGTTCAGACAGATCAGGAATAGGACTAGGCACAGACAAGACATCCATCTTCATTTTTTTTAATAAGCCTCATTAGACCACCTGGTGTGAAGGCACTTTTAGCTTTAATCTATTCACATATGTCTCCTATTCTGGAGATGAAAAGATAAAGTCCACATATGGGAGCCAGTATATGGGTAAAGACAATGTTGTGTTTTGAAGTACTAGACAGAAGTCCTTACATCTGGATAGCTGGCAGCCTATGATCTGCTTTGATATAATATCATTGCATGCATGAGAAGCAATATAAAGCTGGCTGTGGCAAGTTTTAAACAAAATTTCACTATGTTGGAAAGAAAAATCAATGTGTTCCAACCATCCAAGTTCAAAGTGGAAAGCCCATGAACTGATTTAGCACAAATTTTCTCTGCTTTGATTTTGTTAGTCGATGCCTGGACAAAAGGTAGTTAACAGAGAAACTTGCCTAGGACACACCAGTCTCCCTTTCAAAAAGGAATATATTTACAAGCACTGCTATGGCTACCAAATATACATTCATCAAGGAGGTGAATTTTCCCATTGCTTGAGTTCTCTCTAAGCTGTGCATATATAGTGCCCTCACTGTTTCATTGTTTATGGGAACACTCTTTGATTTGTTCTATGTATGTAGGTACTTCTTGGTCAGCTGTATGCATAGCTTGCAGTGTGTATTTTGGGACACTGACAACCACTGGTTATGTAGGCATGCTCAGTCAGACATTTGTATGGTGAAACTCTTTGGCCGGCAGTCTTTAAGTAGGCACTTTCTTTTGATGGTTGATATTGTATCCCACAGTATCACAAGTTTTATTAATGTAATTGTGTGCTATAAAGAAAGTTTGCTAATGATCATCACCAACTGTGATCAAACAGATGTCCCTGCTTTCATTTTCATAATTTTGGAGGTTAGTAACCTGGAGTCTTCATTCACATTCCCTGTTTAGAATGATATCCAGCATGTGATTGCAAAGTTCAGGAAAAACACATTTGGGAAATGTAAATAATTTCAAGTTTCGAAACCACTTCCAACATGCACCCCTGGGTGATGGTAAATGTTTACCAAGTACTCTCCAAGCGGAGTACGGTACATTTATACTAAGTGCCCTGTAATATGACATCATTTATTCAAGTTGTTCCAAAATTGGTGAGATTTTATATCAAGTATAGAATATCTTAAAATTCCTTCTGCATACATTTTCGATGATATCTGTCTTTCACTAAAAAATACAGCATAATATAAAGTAGGGAAGAGGGTGCACAGCTAGCTCTCACTCCACATATCCAGTTTGACCACAAATGGTTTTATCAGATGATGAATGCTGAGAACATGGCTTTTACTGAAGTACAACAAATGTGCATCATGTTACACAAAAAAATGCACAAGGGTGTGGATTTTGTACTCTTAAATAGGAGAAGGATACTCAAAAAATCTTCATAAACTCTTCATGCCAGAAGGCAACAGGAAGGGTGAGAAATTGTAGGCTTAGTGACAGCCCATCTAACTCTTGGCTTCCACTGGGCTGCCACTCCAGTGACCACTAAGATCTAAACTTGTGAGGTCTTCTAATCTGAAGGAACAAGAGTATGCAAGGGGTTGAGGTACTCTGGGATCACAGATATTTTACCCCTGGACTTCCAGGAGGGACATCTCACTAATCCCCGAAGAATGACACATGTGAACACATAGGATGTGGACTGTGAGATTGACCTCATATATGACTTTCTCTAGAAATCAAAGAGCACAATAATAATTTTATTACCAAGATGCACTTAGTTTTTCTAGCATTTTCTGTATCCCTGTGATATTGAAGACATCAAGGAGACATTGGCTCCTTATTTTTCTTGTTGGGCTACTTTTTATGAAAAAGTGGGGAGATCAACCAACCTTATATTAGGCCTATAAATTAGACAAAGCCCTTCCAGTTCTTATTTCATCGCTGGGATGTTACTCTGAACACTTGTTACCATCATACCCATGCGGCTTGTGTGTACATTTGGGAATTGTTCAATTTGATTACCAATGTCATTGATGTCACCCATTATATTCATAATAGCTAACATTGTTGATTAATATGAAACCATCATTTGTGTTTTGTACAGTGCTATGGCCAGAAATGAGTTACTGTACTCAACAGCAGAATTCAGGGACTCTGGAAGAGAAGCTTCTATATTTCTTTACAGTAGATTCATGTATCAGGAAAACTTCTACTAACCCTATGCATAGAAATATACTGTATACGGTATATGCAAACAGATCTAGAGGCTTCAACAACTATTTACTAGGCATCCAACATGAGATACAGACAATTTCAGAAAAGAACTTGAGGTTCACCCCTACTCTCACCCATCAATCTATCACATTCGCCTCCAACCATACCCCCTTATTTTATTCTTCTTTCCTTATACTTTTTTTCCCTGTTTTTAGTATTCTTCTCATTCTCCCAGCTTCCTATTTTTGTGTTTTATTTGTTCTTTGTATATCAAATGTAGACTATAAGTCATTCATGAAAGATTACAAATCTTTTAGTATTATAGTATGATAGAAATATATATATATCATGTAGATCTCACTTGCATGTATACTCCTCTATAATCATATATACTCATATACTCACAGCTAATATATACATTATAATCAATGGCTTAAAATGGCTGACATAAACTGATATAAGCCAGACAGACTGTTCGGTGATTTCCACCCAAAAAAGCGGAAGAACTCCAGATGTCATAAGTGCTGATGAGATGTCTCAACTTTGTCCTAGATGCAGAAAACTTCATTTTAGTTGCTTAATCAGCATCCATATGTGCATTAATCACAATATTCCATATATATTTAGATAACCAATAACAGAGGAGCTAGACAATATGGTAATTAACTAACCACCCCTAACCACTCCTTTCTATATGCAATTATAAAACTATGTATGTACAATAAATGGTCAGTATTGATGGAATGCTTTTCTCTCGCAATGGTGTACAGCCCATTCTTGATGAGCGCTCAAAATACTCAGTCTTATTGGGAACGGCCGCAGCACACACAGGGATAAATTTATCCAAACCAAATTTCCATATCAAATGGCGCCCAACGTGGGGTAGTGATGCCACAGCGGGCCCAGAACAGCCCTTCACAGTTCAGCAAAGCAATGTCCACAGTCCTCACCAACTGGGTCACAGAACATGCAATGTGCATGTGTAAAGCCCATTCCTTGTCTCTCCTACTCTACCTGGCGGAGCAGCACTGCAAGGTCTCAAAGAACAATGTCAAATGGTGTCTGAAGCGAGTTACGTTCCAGGGACACTGTATTGCTTACCAGACGAAACACCTGACAGATGACCGGAAGACCACAGTGTAGAAGATGGTTCCTCCAACAACTCCAAAGGCGGTACAGGCCTTCCTTGGTCTAGTTTCATATTGCAGAGCCTGGATCCCTGATGCTTCAGTCCAAATGCAGCCTCTGTATGACTGTGTCAACATAACCCCGTTCCTCCTGACAGATGCAGCCTTCAGCTCGTTCAAGAAGCTAAAAGACTCTATAGTCTCAGCGCCAGCACTAGGCTTACCTGACTACGAGAAGCCATTCCGTCTCTACCTGATGGAAAAAGAAGGCCTTGCTACTGGAGTCCTGACGCAGCTTCAGGGGGGAAAGCCGAGACCTTAGGGCTAATTTTCAGCTTGCTTGGATCCAGTTGCAAGGGAAGCCCCCTCCTGCATGAGAGCAGCATTTGCAGTATATGCCCTCCTGGACAGGACTGCTGTCATCATTCTTGGGTATCCATTGGAAATCCTGGCTCCGCATGACATCTCAGCAATCCTCAACCAAACCCAGCCAAAACATCTCTCCACCGCCAGGCATCTTCGCCTCCAGTGCTCTCTACTCCTGCCCGACAATGTCACCATCTCCAGATGCACAGTCCTCAACCCGTCCACTCTACTCCCACTCCCAAGGGGGGATACAGATATGGACCCTCAAATCAAAATTCTGATCAAAAATCTGCATGATACCTTCCACAGGGATCTGGATTTGCTCCGGATGGATGACCATGATTGCTTCAGCATAATGCAACAGGAAACAGCAGGACTACCCAAGGTGGCAGAAGAGCCACTGACCAACCCAGAGTTGATCCTCTACGTGGATGGTTCCAGATTTGCAGATGATGAAAGAAGATTCCAGACAGGATGTGCAGAGATCAGCAAGAGATCCTGTGGTCTAGAAGTCTGCCTAGTCTGTCAGCTCAGGAAGCAGAACTGATAGCGCTGATGAAGACCTGCCAGATTGCAGAAGGCAAAACTGCGAACAAATACACTGATTCAAGGTACTCGCATGGCATAGCACACGACTCTGGACCCGTCTGGACTGCAAGAGACTTCATCACAGCAAGCGGAACAACCGTGAAGCATCATGGAGCCATCAAGGACCTGCTGGATGCACTCCAACTTCCCCAAAAAAAGGTGGCAGTACTAAAAGTCAAAGCACATGGAAAATTGAACACAGTAGAGGCACGGGGCAACAACATGGCGGATATGGCAGCCAAAGAAGCAGCCAAGGGAAGACAATATGGAGAAGTGGGAGAAGTCATAGAGCCGGACGGCTACTACATGATGACTGAAGACAGACAAGAAACTTTACCAGATGACGTCCTGGGATCTGCTCAAAAAGCTGCAAGGGCAAGTCCCAAAAAAGGACAAGAAGGAATGCTGGATGCGGAAGGGAGCAACACATGAAGAAGGAAGGGTATACGCAATGGACTACAAACCCTGTTCATCCCGAAGCATGTATCCTATGGTGGTCCAGTGGGCACATGGGCCCACACACAGATCAAAGACACAGATGAATTATCTGATAGCTGCTTACTGGTTCGCTCCACGGAACTCCACCCTAACAGCCAGGTTCACTAGCAGCTGTCTGACCTGCGGCAAATGCAACCCTGGAAGAATGGCAAAAGTTCCCACACATCATCTTGCCAGACCGCTGTACCCCTTCCAGAGGATCCAGATAGACCACATCCAGATGCCACCAAGTGGAGGATTCGAATATGCTCTTGTGGTCGTGGACGTATTCTCAGGATGACCAGAAGCTTTCCTAGTGAGGAACCAGTCAGCAAAGACTACTGCAAAGAAGCTACTCTTAGAGATGAGATAAGCAGATATGGGGACCCGCATTAACAGCAAGTCTCACACGAGAGATCTGGTCAGCAGTAGGGTCAGACTTAGGCCTACACACTCCCTACAATTCCCAGAGTAGCAAGAAAGTGGATAGACTGAATGGGACAGAACAGGATGTTGAATGTTGCCCAAGAGACACGCAAACCATGGCATGAGACACTCCCAATCACACTACTTAGTGTAAGGCACACTTCCAGAGGCCCAGAAAAGCTGTCACCATATGAAATTTTGTTTGAGTCTAGCCCCAGGTTAGGGGTATTCTTTCCCTCAGCAGCTGAGTATGCAATATGATACTTTGTCTGCTTATGTAATGGAACTCACCAAAAAACTTGCTAACATCCATTCTCAAGTTTTTTCTTCATTGCCAGATCCAGATTCAGTGTCCGGTATGCACTCCTTGAAGCCAGGAGACTGGGTGTTGGTGAAAAAGTTTGTAAGGAGAACAACCTTTAGAGGCAATCACTGCAATTAAACAATTCCTGTAACTGTCAATAAGACTTTGGAACCTCTTGACAGGTATTTTGGCCCACTCCTCAAGAGCAAACTGCTCCAGTTGTCTCGCGTTTGAAGGTTGCCTTTTCTAGACGGTATGTTTCAGCTCTTTCCAAAGATGCTCAATAGGATTTAGGTCAGGGCTCATAGAAGGCCACTTCAGAATAGTCCAATGTTTTCCTCTTAGTCATTCTTGGGTGTTTTTAGCTGTGTGTTTTGGGTCATTATCCTGTTGCAAGACCCATGACTTGTGACTGAGGCCAAGCTTTCTGACACTGGGCAGCACATTTCTCTCTATAATCCCTTGATAGTCTTCAGATTTCATTGTACCCTTCACAGATTATAGACACCCTGTGCCAGATGCAGCAAATCAGCCCCAGAACATAACAGAGCCTCCTCCATGTTTCACAGTAGGGACAGTGTTCTTTTCTTAATATGCTTCATTTTTCTGTCTGGGAACATGCAGCTGATGTGCCTTGCCAAAAAGTTCATTTTTTGTCAAATCTGTCCATAGGCCATTCTCCCAGAAGCTTTGTGGCTTGTCAACATGTAGTTTGACAAATTCCAGTCTGGCTTTTTTATGATTTTTTTTTTCAACAATGATATCCTCCTTGGTTATCTCTCATGAAGTCCACTTTGACTCATACAAAGACAGATGCGATCTGACACTGATGTTCCTTGAGCTTGAAGTTTACCTTTAGGCTATGCGCACACGTTCAGGATTTCTCGCAGAAAATTCCTGAGAAAAACTGGACATTTTCTGCAAGAAATCCGCAAGAAAACCGCATGCGTTTTTGCCGCATTTTTTTCCGGACACTTCCCAATGCATTTTGTAGTGGGAAATCCGCAAAAAAACCCGCAAAATTAATGAACATGCTGCGGTTTTTACCGCGATGCGTTTTATTCACGGAAAAAAACGCATCATGTGCACAAAACATGCAGAATTCATTCTAAATGATGGGATGCTTATTGTATGCATTTTGTTTGCAGTTTTATAGCGTTTTTATTGGGAAAAACCACAAAAAAAAATGCAACGTGTGCACACAGCCTTAATCTGTTTAGAAGTTTTTCTGGGCTCTTTTGTTACCATTCGTATTATTCGTCTCTTTGATTTGTCATCAATTTTCCTCCTGCGGCCACATCCAGGAAGGTTGACTACCGTCCTATGGATTTTAAATTTCTGAATAGTATGTGCAACTGTAGTCACAGGAACATCAAGCTGCTTGAAGATGGTCTTATAACTTTTACCTTTAACATGTTTGTCTATAATTTTCTTTCTAATCTCCTGAGACAACTCTTTCCTTCGCTTCCTCTGGTCCACGTTGAGTGTGATACACACCATGTCATCAAACAGCACAGTGAGTATCTGTAGTCCTATATACAGGCCCACTCACTGATTCCAAGATTGTAGACACCTGTGATGCTAGTTAGTGGACACACCGAAATTTAACATGTCCCTTTTGTCACATTATTTTCAGGGGTATCATCAGTTCTGTGAAGGCCTATTTCATGAGTTTCATTTTTTAAAATATTCTATGGAAGCATGGTTGAAAAGCAATGTCTGTTAGGGCTAGCGGAACGCACCAAATACAAAGACAGATAGAGAATGGTGCGTTCGCAGCCCGGGGTCCACCGTGCAGAGATGGAACCTGCTGCCAAGTAATGACGGACTATATGGCGGTACTCATAAGTATACACACGTGGGTTAAACTTCACCCACCGTGAAGGAAGCGATCCTGTTGCGTCACAGGATCGCGGTACCGCACATAGAGCGCGAGCAAGTAGTCAGCGAACTCAACCCCAACTAGGATTGAAGTCCGATTAGACCCTTGCTGGCACAACACCGCAACTGGGTGTGTAAGGAAGCTGAATAACAATATTAGGGCACAAGAGTGCATGCGGTGCCGCACTGACGAACGCCACTAACCACCCAGGCTTGGGTAAGGAAAGCACAGAGGAAGTGCACGGTGCCGTACTGGCGGTCACAGCAACTGGACGCTGTAATGTGTGATTCGTGCTGTAGGATAAGTCGGGCGCTAGATAGCAACCATACACCTTCCGCGAACAGACATTCAATAGGGAAAGGGTATCCAAGGACGACTTGCACTCACAACAAACACACATATGCAAATGTACACTAGCGCATGGCCGTGCGGTCATGCGCAGTTTATATAGTTGCAGCACAGGAAGTGGCCACAGAAACTTTGCCCTTCCAAGACCTGCCAAGAGGACCAATGGAATGTGCTGCAGGGCCTGAGCACATGACCCTCGATCTCCAACGGGAGATCTTGCCCTGGGCATGCTCAGTGTGTGCAGACAAGGACTTAGTCCCAGAGAAGTTCGCTCGCTGCTGACCAGCACTGGCTTTAATGGCAGAAGCTGAAGAAGCAGCAGTAACTCTCTGTACAGAATGAGACTGAGCAAGACGCTGGGACCGACGTCCCTGCTGAGCAGACTCCACTGCGGCTGGATAAGAATGGGAGACCGCAGCGGAGATGGCTCGAGATTCCCCCTGTGCAGAAGCGGGAACTCGAGACCTAACATTACCCCCCCTCCTAGGGCCCCCCCTCCTTGGGCCTCGCTACGCTCGAAGGCAGCAATGAGCTGTGGGGCCTGAATGTTTTCAGCAGGCTCCCATGACCTGTCCTCTGGGCCATAACCCTTCCAATCCACCAGATAGAACTTTTTGCCGCGTACCACCTTGCACCCCAAAATAGCGTTCACCTCGTAATCGTCCGTAGACGAACCCGATGTCCCGGCAGATGACTCGGAAAACCGGGACATGTATACGGGTTTCAAGAGGGACACATGAAAGGTGTCGGTGATACCCAAGCGTGGAGGAAGAGCCAAACGGTAGACCACAGGATTAACCTGTTCGAGAACCTTGAAGGGACCCAAGTAGCGAGGAGCAAACTTAGTGGACTCAACTCGCAGCCTGATGTTACGGGCGGAGAGCCACACCAAGTCGCCAGGAGCAAAGGTCGGAGCGGGGCGCCGATGAACATCGGCGGAGGACCTCATTCTCTCCTTGGAGGCCCGAATGGCATCATGCGTGCGGTCCCAAATGTCCCGTGCCTCCACAGCCCAGTCTGCCACCCTGGAGTCAGCAGAAGACACAGGCATGGGCACAGGAACACGCGGATGCTGGCCGTAATTTAGAAGGAATGGAGTCTGACCGGTGGAGTCGGCTACGGCATTGTTAAGTGCAAACTCTGCCCACGGTAGCAAGGATGCCCAGTCATCCTGCCTGGCAGAAACAAAATGTCGTAAATATGTGACCAAGGTCTGGTTGGCCCTCTCTACCAACCCATTTGTCTCGGGATGATATGCCGAAGAGAGATTCAACTCAATACCGAGTAGACGACAAAGCTCTCTCCAGAATCGAGACGCAAACTGGGGACCCCGGTCACTAACAATTTTGTCTGGCATACCGTGTAGGCGAAAGATATGCTTGACGAACAAGACAGCCAACGCCCGTGCAGAAGGTAGCCGTGGAAGAGGCACCAAGTGCACCATTTTGGAAAAATGGTCGGTGATCACCCAGATAATGGTGCAGTTACGAGACTTGGGTAAGCCCACCACAAAGTCCATCCCGACCATCTCCCAGGGCCTGTCTGCCACCGGCAGAAGATAAAGCAAACCAGCTGGCCGTTGCCGAGGAGTCTTGTTCTTGGCGCAAGAGACACACGCCCGAACATACTCTGCGACATCACGCAGAGCCATATGCGGCCACCAGTATGTCCTCGCCAGTAACTCAGATATCCTTTTGGTACCAAAATGTCCACCCACCCTGGACGAGTGTGCCCAAGAGAGAACCTCCGGTCGCAAACTGGATAGTACAAAAGTCTTGCCCGGAGGCACAGACTCTAGCGAAACTGGGGCTACAGTTCTCAAGCTCTCGGTGGGGACAATAAGCCGAGGCTCCTCCTCCTCCTCCGCAGATGACACAACGGAGCGAGAGAGAGCATCGGCCCGAATGTTCCTCTCCCCAGAATGAAAATGGAGGGTGAAATGAAACCGGGAGAAGAATAAGGACCATCTGGCCTGGCGAGAATTCAACCGCTGGGCTGTCTGCAGGTACACCAAATTTTTATGGTCTGTGAAGACTTGGAAGGGAAAACGTGCTCCCTCCAAGAGATGTCTCCACTCCGAGAAAGCCAACTTCATGGCTAGCAACTCCCTGTCCCCGATGGAATAATTCCTCTCTGCTGGTGAGAAGGTCTTGGAGAAAAAGAAGCAAGGATGCTTCCGACCTTGAGCATCCTTTTGGAAGAGGACTGCTCCAGCACCAACAGAAGAGGCATCCACCTCCATGATAAATGGCTTATCAACATCGGGGCGATGTAGGATGGGAGCGCTAGCGAAGTGTGACTTTATAGAGTTAAAGGCCTTGGAGACCTCCTCAGACCACAATTTGGGATTCGCCCCCTTCTTGGTGAGGGCAACCAAGGGAGCTACCAAAGTTGAGAAGTGCGGAATGAACTGGCGATAATAATTAATGAACCCCATAAAGCGCTGCACCGCTTTAAGAGAATGGGGTTCCTGCCAGTCCATCACAGCCTGTAGTTTGGCAGGATCCATAGCCAATCCCTGGGCAGAGATGATGTAGCCTAGGAAAGGTAAGGACTCCTGCTCAAACATACACTTCTCCAACTTGCCATAGAGGGAGTTTGCCCGTAGGAGGTCGAAGACTTTGCAAACATCTCTCCGGTGGGAGTCAATATCTGGAGAGTAGATGAGAATATCATCCAGATAGACTACGACCGAGGTGGAAAGCATATCCCGGAAGATATCGTTCACAAAGTCTTGGAAAACGGCTGGGGCATTACAGAGCCCGAAGGGCATCACCAGATATTCATAGTGCCCATCCCTGGTGTTAAAAGCCGTCTTCCATTCGTCCCCCTCACGGATGCGAATCAGGTTGTAAGCACCCCGCAGATCTAGTTTAGTAAATACCCTTGCTCCCCAAAGCCTATCGAAGAGCTCAGATTTCAAGGGCAAAGGATACTTATTTTTAACGGTGATGGCATTAAGACCCCTGTAGTCTATGCATGGACGCAATTCCCCATTCTTCTTCTGCACGAAGAAGAACCCTGCCCCAGCAGGTGACACTGACTTCCTAATGAATCCTTTTGCCAGATTTTCCTGGATGTACTGTGACATTGCCTCCATCTCCGGGAGAGTTAACGGATAGACTCGACACCGGGGAGGCTCAGCACCAGGCAAGAGATCAATAGGACAGTCATAGGGGCGATGGGGCGGAAGGATCTCCGCCGCCTTTTTGGAGAACACGTCTGCATAAGACCAATACTGCTTGGGGAGAGAGGAAAGATCTGCGGGTACCTCTGTAGTAGCAATCTGAACGCACTCCCTCTGACACCTACCCCCACAAGATTCGCCCCATCCCAGGATTCTGCCAGAGGACCACTCAATATGAGGAGAGTGGTACCGTAGCCAAGGTATTCCCAACAGGACCTCATCAATTCCCTCAGGAATGACGAGCAGAGATATAATCTCCTGATGAGATGGCGACATGGACAGAGTAAAAGGGATGGTCTGGTGTGTAATCTGTGAGGGCAGTGTCGACCCATTCACCACTCGTACTGTTACTGGTTGAGCTAGCATAACCAGGGGTATTGCGTGACGTTGGGCGAAGGCAGAAGACATAAAATTGCCCTCCGCCCCAGAATCCACGCAGAGCTCTACCGAGTGGGAGAATGAGCCTATAGTAATTGTCCCCTTAAAGGACAATTTAGAGGCAAACGTCGCCGTGTCTAGTGTACCTCCACCTACTACCACTAGACGCTGATGTTTCCTCGACCGCTGAGGACATCTGGTGGCTAGATGTCCTGACTGCTGGCAAACATGACAGACCTTGAGTGCACAAGCGGTCCGGGACTTAGATCCCGCTTGTGACACTTCCCTGGCCTCATGTGACTCAGGAACCAGGACCGGAGATTCCAGAGGTTTGGCGAAGGTAGGAGCCAGCCGAAACCTCTGCCTACACTGGGCTCGCTCTAACCTCTGCTCGTTAAAACGGAGGTCAATTCGAGTGGAGACAGTTATTAACTCCTCCAGTGTGGCAGGAATCTCCCTAGTGGCCAGAGCGTCCTTAACGTGGTCAGCCAGGCCCCTCCAAAATATGGGGATAAGAGCTTTATCCGACCAATCCAGCTCAGAAGCTAAAGTGCGGAATTGGACGGCAAACTGACTGACCAAGGACTCACCCTGAGTTAATGCCAGCAGTTGGAGCGCAGTATCATGGGTGACTTGAGGTCCTAAAAAGACCTGTTTCAGAGTGCTCAGAAACAGCGGAGCACTCTGCACCACATGATCGCCACGCTCCCACAGCGGCGTAGCCCATTCCAACGCCCTGTCCAACAAGAGAGACACTATAAATCCCACCTTAGCCCGCTCTGTGGGAAAATGTGCAGCCAGGAGCTCGAGGTGAATAGAGCACTGACTCACAAATCCCCTACAAAATTTGCTATCACCAGAAAATTTTTCTGGCAGCGGGAGGCGAGAAAATGTCGGAGCAGGGGTGGCAATGGACAGGGTTGCTGCAGCCACGCTAGCAGCCTGTACAGCAACTGCGGTAACATCCACAGCTGAGGTTGCGCTCTCAAGAGCCGCCAACCTACCCTCCAGCTGCTGGATATACCGCAAGGATTGCTGTTTGTCCGTCATTACAAGCCAGACCCAGGCGCTAGTGTAATGTTAGGGCTAGCGGAACGCACCAAATACAAAGACAGATAGAGTATGGTGCGTTCGCAGCCCAGGGTCCACCGTGCAGAGATGGAACCTGCTGCCAAGTAATAACGGACTATATGGCGGTACTCATAAGTATACACACGTGGGTTAAACTTCACCCAGCGTGAAGGAAGCGATCCTGTTGCGTCACAGGATCGCGGTACCGCACATGGAGCGCGAGCAAGTAGTCAGCGAACTCAACCCCAACTAGGATTGAAGTCCGATTAGACCCTTGCTGGCACAACACCGCAACTGGGTGTGTAAGGAAGCTGAATAACAATATTAGGGCACAAGAGTGCATGCGGTGCCGCACTGACGAACGCCACTAACCACCCAGGCTTGGGTAAGGAAAGCACAGAGGAAGTGCACGGTGCCGTACTGGCGGTCACAGCAACTGGACGCTGTAATGTGTGATTCGTGCTGTAGGATAAGTCGGGCGCTAGATAGCAACCATACACCTTCCACGAACAGACATTCAATAGGGAAGGGATATCCAAGGACGACTTGCACTCACAACAAACACACATATGCAAATGTACACTAGCGCATGGCCGTGCGGTCACAGGAAGTGGCCACAGAAACTTTGCCCTTCCAAGACCTGCCAAGAGGACCAATGGAATGTGCTGCAGGGCCTGAGCACATGACCCTCGATCTCCAACGGGAGATCTTGCCCTGGGCATGCTCAGTGTGTGCAGACAAGGACTTAGTCCCAGAGAAGTCCGCTCGCTGCTGACCAGCACTGGCTTTAATGGCAGAAGCTGAAGAAGCAGCAGTAACTCTCTGTACAGAGTGAGACTGAGCAAGACGGTGGGACCAACGTCCCTGCTGAGCAGACTCCACTGCGGCTGGATAAGAATGGGAGACCGCAGCAGAGATGGCTCGAGATTCCCCCTGTGCAGAAGTGGGAACTCGAGACCTAACAATGTCTGACGTTCATTTTCATAGATCTTTTATTTATTATTACTTTTCAAGTTATTTCTGTGACCATTGTGGGTTTTTCTCTCATTAAACGAGGGGTACCAACAATTTTGACCACGTGTGTATAACATAATAGGCTCTATATACTTACCCTAATATTTTTTGCTTTCTATTATTTTGTTGGCAAGAATAGTTTCGTCTGCAGGACTATTTTAAATGTCAAAAATACTAAAACCAAAATGAAAACCTTTATGTGGTTCTGTTGGTGTACAAAAATAAACTGTCATTGCCGCATTGTGCATGGTACCAACAATGGTAGCGTAAGCCTTATATATAATATTAAAATTACATCTATGCTATGGCATTCACAATAATACTATATCTTGTGCACTAGGGATAACAGTGAAATTCTATCCCTGTTAGAACTGTTTAACCCCTTTATGTTTTGTACTCCCTTTTTGACACCATTGATTCAATGAAAGTGAAGATTTTAATTGTGACGTAAAAATGCACAAAGCATCTTCCTTTTAATGAATTAATATAGGCTGATAGTATTCATAGCCGGTAGACCAAGGTAAAATCGCATACATAATTATCTACAAGCCTTATTTAGTTGAGATTAGTGGATCAACGAAAATTAAAATTTGCTGGTTCATGTGAGTTTTCCCAGGAAATTCGATTTGTGGAAAAGTTATTCTAAGCAAACTTATTGTCTCTTATCATGCTTTGGGGTCTTTTTAGATCCCAGAGCATAATAAACATAAAATATAAAAAAGAAATAAAATCCTTCTACTGACCTTACTGCTCATCTCTCCAACCTCTGCTATCCTCACCGTTCTTGGTCCGGTCCTGGGGATTTCAGCATGAGTGGCGGCGATCTGAAGATGTGGTGTAGATTGGATGACTCCTGGGGGCAGAAGTGAATGGTTAGGTGGGCATAAGCATTTTTTAACGTTTTGAAATTTGATGGCCTCATTTTGGTTGATGTTGATTTTTGTAAAATTCGAGGAGAATTCACTTCTACTCAAATTTGATTATCTCTATTATTTAGAAAAAGTTTTGTGGCACAGAAGATCATACATTATCTGGATTCGGAATCTCCTCCACTCTACGGCTTTCGCATGCTATTTGTTTTAATGCTGACCTTATCCAACCTTGAAAAAAAAAAAAAGTTTGACTCTGGGTTCTGTAATACATGGGGAGAATTGTGTGATGTGCAATTTAACATTCTGCAGCATTAAAATAGTGAGAGGCATTTTGTAGAATTTGGACTAAGGAAACTAATTGGCTTCAGAGAAGGTGAATTGGAGCCAAACTTAGAGTGAACTTTTAAACAAGTAACTTTAGTCAGAGCGGAGGCAAAATAAAGACATCTTTGTTCCCCTGGTCAAATTAACTGATTAAAAATACAAACTTTATATGCTTTAAATGTAGTATTAATTATTTATGTGAGAAATAAAGCCAATGCATGTGAATTACTTCTTGTATTTCAATTAAAAGTTATGGGAATAATGATCCTCCGGCTTCTAAACTTCACTCTATTAAGTGAATTTTGGGCTGTAAGGGCTCTATTCATGGAAACAAAATACTTTTTAGTCACTTCATATTTTTCCTGGGATGTTTGTGAGCTGGCAATTTGGTTGATGCTAAAACCAATTTGTACAGAAAAGAGGTTTCCTACTTGCAAACAGTAATCCTCGGCATAAACCACAGTCCATTGCTGTTTCTTTTTTTTTTTTTAACTTTTCTGCTTACTTAGATAAACAGACGGCAAAATGTAATATCAGAGAAAAATGTTTAGATTTAGTGGATGTGAATTATTTGCTCATTAAGGGAGACTCGCAAATACTTGGTGGTGATTGGTGAACGCAACAAATGTATATTTAGTCTTACAGTCGTCTGCATGAAAAATCTAGAAAAATAAGATAGTAAAAATCTACAATTTCCTTATCCAGGAAGATTATACAGAACATTATGTAGCTGTGAAGTATATTACACCAGTATACACGGTATTACAGCGTAAAATGTAATAGAGCACATATAATGAAGGCGTACTCTGTATTTAAAGTAATAGAATTAGTGTAAAAAGGATCTTATTGTAATTGTTTTATTGCATTTGGCACTGACAATGACAAATAAGAACGTTCTGTGCCCAGTGTAGTAAATCTCTAGGAACCTGGCAATTACAAACTTGGTTTTCCTACTCAATGCAAGTCATCTAAATACTGGGCTACTTTTCCATTAGTGCAGATTACATCTATTAATGCAGAGTGTAGCACAGCTAAAGAACCAGTAATGTGGGCACCAAAATGTCCATCAAATATGAAGGGCATACAATCTTAAAATCGGGGCCAAAATTCTAGAAAATGCACCAGTCCACTCTTTGAGTTAAGCTCTAAATCAGCTACAATAATCTTTTTTGCCTGTATTTTTTTCCTTTTAATTAGTGACCCAGTGACACGTTTTAAACCTGGACCTTTCCATCTCTGCCACCCACAGTTATTTTCCCATGCATGGCACTCTTTACGCCAATCACTTTATAATGAATTCTGTGAGCACAGTTTTGGCACTATGTGGGAACATTGTATCTTTACATGGGTAAGCTATGACATTCTATAGACCCTGTATAGATCAGTGCGCAAATTATGACACAATATGGGTCCAATTGGCTTTATATGGGCAAAGTATGATCTATTCATCTATTTGGGCAAACTAAAATGCATATCTGTTAAAGATGTGTAATTTCATTTGTGTAGCTCTGGACTGACCTCCTGTCTGGTCATCCATGGCAGCCGATTTCATCTTCTATGTCTTGCATTCTTGTGCCAAAGTTCTGGACACTTCTAGCCACTTATAAAGGCCCCTTGATTTCATGATACCTTGTAGGTGCTACAAGCACCCAGGATGCTGGGTCACGGATGTTGGGTGCAGAAGTCAATACCTGCTACCATGGAGGATAGAATAGAATCATCATCTCTAATATCCATTCATCCATTAATCAATCCATCCTTGCACCCATACATATTTTTGTAGAAACCCAAGAAAAAAAACAAAATTAACATATACCTTATAGTAAGTAAATGTATGTAACTAGTAATGGTACAGGCACATAACATAGGGCACTTCCTTAATACTATTTTGATCAAAAATCGTAAAACTGTGAAAAAATGTACGGAGTCGGGATGGTCCTATCCTGTTTCTAGTATTAAAATCTTACCTTGTGTTAGCCTACCTCAATCTGAATAGGGGCAGAGCAAGACAGGGGCACAACTCTGCAGCCACTTGTCTAAGGGAAGCTATAAAGATGAGATGCCTAGCTCAGAAATTCTGGCTATGACCATGTTTGTACAACGTACAAGAATCCACAGAAAAACAAAAAAAATGAGTCAGTGAATAAGTTGGTATGTTTGCCATGTGTAAGAGTACGTTCACATTGTGGCCATTTCACAGACGAAACCCAAGAAAAAAACAAAATGAGCATATACCCTATAGTACATAAATACGTGAATAGTAATAGTATATGTAATAACAGGGTACATGGTTAACACTATTTTGACAAAAAAGTGGAAAAGCCATCCCACAGTGACAAGGTGTACCTCTAGTATTAAAACCTTACCTAATGGCAGAGTACTTACCATAGGGTAAATGCTCATTTTGTTTTTTCTTGGGTTTTGTCTGTGAAATGGCCACAATGTGAATGTGCTCTTACAGATTGCAAGTATGCCAACTTATGCTCCAGCTTATTTGCTTGATTTTGCATCCATATCTTTGTGTACAACCAAAGTCCAAAAGATTTGGCATTCTCTTTTCTGGAACTTGGGCGGTGTATGTAACAGTGTTGCTGTTAGTTTTATGTTATGTCAATGTCTGAACCTTCTCCTATGACCTCTGCCTGTGCTTCTTGGTGGCACCGTGTTTGCATTGCCGTCTGAACTGCGGGATGTAGCTGCGGTTCTGTTTAACAGTGGTGTGGCCTGGACTTGTGCTATGCAGCTAATGAACTCAAGTCTTAATATAAAGTGCTGTGTTTTAGTTCTCTGCTGTGAGCCTTGGGTGCGGCCACATCCTATTAAACCCCCAGCAGCTTGATGCAAGTGGCCAGTTATAGTTTTATTCAGTACCTGGTTTATACCCTTTAACCTGTTCCACATGCTAAATTCTGCTGGTGACCCTGGATTTTACCTTTGACTTCATCATCTTGGCTTTCACCTTGGCTTGCTCATGTCTCTCGTTACTGCCCTCTCTAGTTTTGACCTGGCTAAGGTGGCCCTCCTCTGCCAGTTCACTCCACTGAGAAGCAGCCGCTCCGAGGATGTAACCCAGAGGGTCCAGATTCATGTATTGAGGTTAACGTATAAAGACCACAGTTCACCTGGGATCTATTGTGTGGATTGTCTTGTGCCAAGTCTGTCTGTGGAAGCCTTATTAAAACCTGCTGGTCTTTCACAAACAGAGCATTTATCCATTTTATGTGAGTTCTGTGATTAGTAAATTATCCTTTTATCTAAAGGTACCTTCACACATAACGATATTGTTAACGATATCGTTGCTATTTGTGACGTAGCAACGATATCGTTAATGAAATCGTTATGCGTGACAGCGACCAACGATCAGGCCCCTGCTGGGAGATCGTTGGTCGCTGAATAAAGTCCAGAACTTTATTTCGTCGCTGGACTCCTGCTGACATCGCTGGATCGGTGTGTGTGACACCGATCCAGCGATGTCTTCACTGGTAACCAGGGTAAACATCGGGTAACTAAGCGCAGGGCCGTGCTTAGTAACCCGATGTTTACCCTGGTTACCATGCTAAAAGTAAAAAAAAACAAACACTAGATACTTACCTACAGCCGTCTGTCCTCCAGCGCTGTGCTCTGCACTCCTCCTGTACTGGCTGTGAGCCGGAAAGCAGAGCGGTGACGTCACCGCTCTGCTTTCCGGCTCACAGCCAGTACAGGAGGAGAGCAGAGAAGCAGAGCGCAGCGCTGGAGGACAGACAGCGGTAGGTAAGTATCTAGTGTTTGTTTTTTTTTACTTATAGCATGGTAACCAGGGTAAACATCGGGTTACTAAGCGCGGCCCTGCGCTTAGTTACCCGATGTTTACCCTGGTTACCGGGGACCTCGGGATAGTTGGTCGCTGGAGAGCTGTCTGTGTGACAGCTCTCCAGCGACCAAACAGCGACGCTGCAGCGATCCGGATCGTTGTCGGTATCGCTGCAGCGTCGCTTAATGTGAAGGGGCCTTAACTCTCTTTTTTATCATAGGCTCTGTCTGGTATTGCAGCTCATTTCCAAAAATGGCACATGAGCAAGAGTGATGCTGAATCTACGATAACAACAGACCATTTTTCTAATCCTAAACAATCTCTAGAATCTTAGGAACCAATTTATCAAGACTAGCATTTTGTATGCCAGTGTTGATGAACAGTGCGCTGGAATAATACGTGCCAAATCGGAGTACATTTCTGTGGCTTTTGGGGTGTAAATTATGAGGCATATATTTACTTTGATTGGCCATGTCCCCTCCTGGCTAAGCTTTGCCCATTTTTACAAACAGTTGGTGGTGCATTCCGGACTGGCATAAAAAAACAAAAAGCTGCAACATTTTTATGCAACTAGGAGTTGGGCAAAAAATGTTGCAACAATTTGAAACAGTGAATGTCGCCGACGACACCGGGAGCCACTGGAAGGACCTATTGCTTGGGCACCAGATTCAGAACTCTAGAATACAAAAATAAAAAATTATGGGGTTGTTGGTAGCCATTCTATGTGTTGTGTGCCATGTGATATATATGTTTTGTATGTGTTGTGTGTGGTTTGAAAGTATCAGTTTCTATGTATTTTGTTGTAAGCATCTAGTGTTATGTTTTGTGTGTAGTGTAGGGTGTGTTTCCGCAATACATCACAGATACATACCAATTGTGAGCCCTCTCCGTGGGTTTCTCCACCCCTTCCCTCATCTTCGGGGACCACCTCTTCTCCGGGGGACTCAGCCTCATCAGCTTCCTACGATGAAACATAAAAGAATAGATGATACACACACACACACACACACACACACACACCTTTGGTTCATACTAACCTCTGTGCGTGGACGGCGAGGAGGAGGAGGCCTCCCCGGAGACATGGCTCTCAGCTCTGTGGAAGTCTCTCGGCTCTCGGCTCTGTGGCAGGCTCTCGGCTCCCGGCTCTGTGGCAGGCTCTCGGCTCTGTGGCAGGCTCTCAGCTCTGTGGCAGGCTCTCAGCTCTGTGGCAGGCTCTCGGCTCCCGGCTCTGTGGCAGGCTCTCAGCTCTGTGGCAGGCTCTCGGCTCCCGGCTCTGTGGCAGGCTCTCAGCTCCCGGCTCTGTGGCAGGCTCTCGGCTCCCGGCTCTGTGGCAGGCTCTCAGCTCTGTGGCAGGCTCTCGGCTCCTGGCTCTGTGGCAGGCTCTCAGCTCTGTGGCAGGCTCTCAGCTCTGTGGCAGGCTCTCAGCTCCCGGCTCTGTGGCAGGCTCTCAGCTCTGTGGTAGGCTCTCGGCTCTGTGGCAGGCTCTCGGCTCCCGGCTCTGTGGCAGGCTCTCAGCTCTGTGGCAGGCTCTCAGCTCTGTGGCAGGCTCTCGGCTCCCGGCTCTGTGGCAGGCTCTCAGCTCTGTGGAATCGGCTCCCGGCTCTGTGGAAGGCTCCCGGCTCTGTGGCAGGCTCTCAGCTCTGTGGCAGGCTCTCGGCTCCCGGCTCTGTGGCAGGCTCTCAGCTCTGTGGAATCGGCTCCCGGCTCTGTGGAAGGCTCCCGGCTCTGTGGCAGGCTCTCAGCTCTGTGGCAGGCTCTCAGCTCTGTGGCAGGCTCTCAGCTCTGTGGCAGGCTCTCTGGCTCCTTCCGTCTTGGCAGGGTGTTGGCTCTTCTGCTTTTGGGCTGGAAATGGCTGAAGGCCTCATGGCCCTGCTTTATATATAGTCCAGGGGGCTGATCAAAGTTTTTTGAGCATGCTCAGTGTAAAAAGCTGGATACGGCCGCCGGATCCGATTTTTTCCGGATCCGGCGCTTTCCGGCATCCATAGACATGCATTGTTGTAAAAAGCCGGAAAGACCGGATCCGGCCTTTCCGACTTTTTCGCCAGAGACAAAAAACGTTACAGTACACGTTTTTTCCAGACGCCGGAATCGACTTGACGCCGGATCCGGCATCAAACCGGAAGGAACGCTGGGCTATCAGGCGCCATCCGGCACCAATAATATTCAATGGGGGAAATGCCGGATCTGTCTTCTCCGGTTTTCTATTCCGTTTTTTGTCGGAAGAGCCGGAATTCGCCTGAAACAAAAAACCTGATGTGTGAAAGCAGCCTAAGTCTAGTAAAAATTATGGGATGAATCCAGGCCTTTGTCTTCATCACAAAGTACACAATTCTTGGAGTAAGGCTGTGTGCACACGTTTCGTTTTTTTCATTATGAAAACGCGATAAAAATGCATAAAAAACACATACATATGCATCCCATCAATTATAATGCATTGTGCAATTTTTGAGCACATGATGCGTTTTTTTCCGCACAAAAACCACATCGCGGTAAAAACGCATCATGTTCATTAATTTTGTGGATTTTTCACGTTTTTCCCGCTTTTTAATGCATTGGGAAGCTCTGGAAAAAAACGCGAAAAAAACGCACAAAAACGCATCAAAACGCGAGAAAAACACGAAAAAACGCATGCGGATTTCTTGCAGAAAATGTCCGGTTTTCTTCAGGAATTTTCTGCAAGAAATCCTGACGTGTGCACACAGCCTCACACTAATGTAATTATTACATTAAAAAAAGTCATAATATATGCCCAAATGAAGAACATATTTCTCCGACATACGGTATAATAAGACATGGTTTTCTGCATATTTTGTGGAGAGATGGTCAATTAGGAGAATGTAGAACATTTCACTGATCCATGGTAATTGGAAAATAATAATGTTAATAATTAGAATGAAACTTCAATTTCCAGACATTTGTTTTCTTTCTCACTGGTGGTTAAAAATAAAGCAGACATTTACTACAGTCTTTAGAGAATTTCTGTAAATTATTTTCATGTGTTTGTGTAAACATTTCATAATGTTAATTAGTATCATATACACCCCAATTGGGATTAGTTATTTCTTTATGGCTGCACACTTATGTCATTACAGAAATATATCTTTATAACTCATTTCTTCTAATGTTAGTTGTTTTTTTTTTGGGGGGGGAAGGTAAGGAACTACAATATGTTAAACTTAGACATAAACATAGGTCATGGGAAACTACACAAGAAGAGAAAGTGGTTTTATGTACAGATTGGAAACGATTGACAACTGTCATTTGGGAAGTCTCTTAAGGTACCGTCACATTTAGCGACGCTGCAGCGATATAGACAACGATGCGATCGCTGCAGCGTCGCTGTTTAGGTCGTTGTGTGGTCGCTGGAGAGCTGTCAAACAGACAGCTCTCCAGCGACCAACGATGGGCCGCGCTTAGTAGCCCGATGTTTACCCTGGTTACCATTGTAAAAGTTAAAAAAAACAAACAGTACATACTTACATTCCGGTGTCTGTCGCGACCCCCGGTGTCAGCTTCCCTGCACTGTGTCAGCGCCGGCCGGCCGTAAAGCAGAGCGGTGACGTCACCGCTGTGCTCTGCCTTACGGCCGGCCGGCGCTGACACAGTGCAGGGAAGCTGAGGCCGGGGGACAGACACCGGAATGTAAGTATGTACTGTTTGTTTTTTTAACTTTTACAATGATAATCAGGGTAAACGTCAGGTTACTAAGCGCGGCCCTGCGCTTAGTAACCCGATGTTTACCCTGGTTACCAGTGAACACATCGCTGGATTGGCGTCACACACACGCTGATCCAGCAATGACAGCGGGTGATCAGCGACCAAAAAAAGGTCCTGATCATTCCCAGCGACCAACGATCTCCCAGCAGGGGCCTGATCGTTGGTCGCTGTCACGCATAACGATTTCGTTAACGATATCGTTGCTACATCACAAAAAGCAACGATATCGTTAACGAAATCGTTATGTGTGAAGGTACCTTTACTCTGATTCAATCTGGAAACATTCTGGGCATTAAAGGGTTATAATACCCATGTTATAGCTTTGACCTACAGTAACAGAGCTATGTAAAAATCCCGGAACAACTGATCAAAAGTACTTCCAGAACTCCATTTAATTTCTATGAGAATTTCAGAAACAATGTAGTTACACTTCCAGTGGTCATAGCTCGGAGTTATTGCCATTTTAGTCTTTCAGCAACCAGGTACAATTTATAAGATTTTTTTTAGCGTGTCCTGGTCTAACGGCTACTGCATCGGACTGGCCCACCAAGAGACTGGAGAATCATCCGGTGTGCCCCCGGCACCGGAACTGCTGCAATACTGCTACAGCTCCTCACCGGCTAACCACAGTGCATGGCATTCCTTGGCTGATCACTCTTCTTCCCTTCAATGCAGTGCTACTGTTAATAAGCCTAACACTGATTGGCTGCAGCATTTAAGTCAATTAGTGTTAACATTATTTTCTGTAACACCCTGTCCTCCACTCCCTAGCGCAACAGCACAGCATATGTCACCAGCAGTGCTATGGGTAAGAGGGTGTGTTTGTGAAAATGTTGCCTGAGGGAGCAAGAGCAGCTGTACAAGGGCCCAGAAGGGAATTGGGTCTGTTCAGAACTCCGCTAAATGTGAAGGTCCTAGAGAGCATGAAGAGGCGTGGCTTACCGCAGAGGGGAGGGCTCAAATACAAAGGGGTGGAGCTTATGTGCTACCTTCTAAGTGAACATGCCAGTGTCTCACTTGTCTGTTTGTCACTGGGCACTGTAGATAGCCCGTGTATTGTGTGCAAATCTTGTGTATCCGTTAGGCGTCTAAAATGTGTATGACTTTTGAGTAGAAAGAACAAATGGGAACAATCAGCTCACCTGTCCGGGTGCATGGCAAAAATGCTCCAAATAGGAGAAGCAATTCAAAGATAGCCGACACTCACATCTACTTAAAAAATCCTTTATTGTGTCAAAACTTTGACAAAAGACCATGTAGGTTAGAAACGCGTTGCCTGAAAAAGCGATGTGTTCTTCTCCTGCCCTTTAGTTTTTATTGATGCTTTGTGAATCATGGCTGCAATTTTAACCGTTGTCACAATAAATTATTTTTATGTAGGTGTGAGTGCCGACTATCGTTTGGACTATATCTTTGTTAGTATGTAATTGTCTGACATGCATAAAGTATGAATATAGGATATGTTCACAGCAGTGGCAGACACAGACTGAATAGGACCCCCTGTGTAAGAACAGCATATGGGCCCTGTCCTTGTGCCTCTGTGTGACTGCACATGCTGCAATAATGATATATCTGCCCCTGGTTCGTTCACATTGTGCTTGCTTTGCATTTTTTGCTAGGATGATCTGAAAACATTGAAAAAAAGGCTGTTTTTTTGCTGGGATGTTTAAAAATTCACATCAACAAAACACAACACAAGTACATGATGTGAACAAACCCATCTATGTACAGTTTATTTGTATGATTATTTGTACATACAGCCATGTCCAAAAGTATGGACACCCTTGATACTGTTCCAGAAAGTGATGTATTTCTCCCAGAAAATTATTTCAATTACACACATTTTGTTATACACATGTTTATTTCCTTTGTGTGCATTGAAACACCACAAAAAAAGCAGAAAAAAGGGAAATTGGACATAATTTTACACAAAACCCCATAAATGGACCAGACAAAACTGTTGGCACCCTCAACTTAATATCTGGTTGCACACCATTTGTAATAAATAACTGCAATCAATCATTTCTTATAACCATCAACAAACTTCTTATTTGAAGGGAGTCTTCTGCCAACAGCAATTTTAAAATCTCTCAACAGGTGTTCAATGGGAGTTAGATCCAGAAGCTTTGTTTCCATTTCTGGGTGCTTCTTCAAGTATGCTTGGGGTCATTGTCCTGCTGGAAGACCCATGATTTAGGATGCAAACCCAGCTTTCTGATACTGGGCACTGCATTGTAACCCAAAATCCTCTTGTAATCTTCAGATTTCATGATGCTTTGCACACAGTCAAGTATCCCAGTGCTGGATGCAATAAAACAACCCAAAACATCTTTGAACCTTCACCATATTTGACTCTAGGTACTGTGTTTTTTTTCTTGTAGGCCTCATTCCATTTTTGGCAAACAGTAGAATGATATGCTTTACTAAAAAGCTCTATCTTGGTTTCATCTGTGCTCAAGATGCTTTCCCAGAAGGATGTTCTATGTTGCAATCATTCATCAATTTTTCTCTTCCATCCAGAATGTTTTAAGGCAGTTTTTTTACTTACTGCAAAATCAATAGTTTACACACATTTAATAAGTATTTGTTACAATTGCCCTTAAACTGAATGACTTGGGTCAAATGTTTGGGATATCCTTCCACAAACTTCTTACAATAGTTGGTCGGAATTTAGGCCCATTCCTCTGGTCAAAACTGGTGTAAATGATCCAGATTTGTAGGTCACCTTGCTCGCAGCGGCCTTTTCAGCTTTGCCCATAAATTTTCAATAGAATTGAGATCAGGGCATTGTGATGGCCGCTCCAAAACATTGACTTTATTATCCTTAAGCCACTTTGTTACCATTTTGGAAGTCTGCTTCGAGTCATTGTCCATTTGGAAGACACAATTCCATCCAAGCTTTAACTTCCTAGCGGAGGTCTTGAGATGTTGCCTCAGTATTGCCACATAATCTTCTTTTCTCATGATGCCATCTATTTTGTGAAGTGCACCAGTCCCTCCTGCAGCAAAACAACCCCACAACATGATGCTACCACCACCGTGTTTCACAGTTGGGATGGTTTTCTTTGGCTTCTGAGCTTTTGCCTTTTTCCTCCAAATGTATCGATGGTCATTATACCCAAATAGTTCAATTTTAGTTTCATCAGATCACAGGACATGTCTCCAAAAATTAAGGTCTATGTTCCTGTGTGCAGTTGCAAATTTTAATCTGGCTTTTTTTATGTTTCTTTTGGAGTAATGGATTTTTCCTTGCAGAGTGGCCTTCCAGCCCATGTTGATACAGTACTTGTTTCACTGTGGATATTGACACAATCTTACCAGCTTCTGCCATTGTCATCACAAGGTCTTTTGCTTTTGTCCTTGGGTTGATATGCACATGTCAGACCAAAGCATGTGCATCTCTGGGACACAGAATCCATCTTCTTTGTGAGTGGTACAATGGCTGGACATTCCCATCTTGTTTGTACATGCGTGTTATTGTTTGGACAGATTAACTTGGCACTTTCATGTATCTTGAAATTGTATCTTGGGCGGCACGGTGGTGCAGTGGTCAGCACTGCAGCCTTGCAGCGCTGGGGTCCTGGGTTCAAACCCCACCAAGGACAACATCTGCAAAGAGTTTGTATGTTCTCTCCGTATTTGCGTGGGTTTCCTTTGGGCACTCCGGTTTCCTCCCACATTCCAAAGACATACTGATAGGGAATTTAGATTGTGAGCCCCATCGGGGGCAGTGATGATAATGTGTGCAAAATGTAAAGCGCTATATAAAGATTACACAGGTCAACAAAAAAAAAAATTTTTTCTGGTGTCCAAAATATTTTAATGAATTTGGGGTATTTTTGGGGTGCTGATTCTGAATATGTCATCAGTTTTGCCAGATTGGCTCAAGTTTTTGAGATTTTTGGTATCTTATTTATAGCACTTGTTGGTAAATGCGACGCATCATCTCATTAATTTCTTTGGATTAGTACTTGAACTGAGCAGTTCTCAATATAGTTTTGTGTTAATTAGTGTTCTAAAAGTTTGTTCATAGCTTGATTTTTGCACTAACTTTATGTTGTTGTCTGTTTTCCAGTGAAAAGCATGAACTCATCAAGAAGAAGTTGTCTTAACGATCCAGAGAGCCCCTGTGTGCTCAAACTTTGAAGCTCTCCCACAAGTGATCCCATTTTGGAAACTAGACCCCCCAAGGAGCTTATCTAGATGCATAGTGAGCACTTTGAACCCCCAGGTGCTTCACAAATTGATCCGTAAAAATGAAAAAGTACTTTTTTTCACAAAAAATTTATTTTAGCCTCAATTTTTTCATTTTCACATGGGCAACAGAATAAAATGGATCCTAAAATGTGTTGGGCAATTTCTCCTGAGTACAACGATACCTCATATGTGGTCACAAACCACTGTTTGTGCACACGGCAAGGCTCCATTTTCGTAATAATTCGATACATGCTTTGCACACTATGTGTGGTGCCCAAAACTTGTCTTGGTCCCCAAGCATAACCCCAAAATAGGCAAAATACACTTTTTTTACGAAGTCTGTTATGTTTCTTCTATGTTTTGGCAGTGTGTATTCACCACAAATGTAACAGAATGAGTCTGGATCGTTAAGACAACTTCTTCTTGATGAGTTCATGCTTTTCACTGGAAAACAGACAACAACATAAAGTTAGTGCAAAAATCAAGCTATGAACAAACTTTTAGAACACTAATTAACACAAAACTATATTGAGAACTGCTCAGTTCAAGTACTAATCCAAAGAAATTAATGAGATGATGCGTCGCATTTACCAACAAGTGCTATAAATAAGATACCAAAAATCTCAAAAACTTGAGCCAATCTGGCAAAACTGATGACATATTCAAAATCAGCACCCCAAAAATACCCTAAATTCGATGAAATATCTTTGGCACCAAAAATGCTGTTGACCAGTGTTATTATTATAAGATTATTATCCAAGGATGAGCCAAGTCCACGATTATCTTTCTGATATCTTGGATGATTTCTTTAGACTTTTCCATGATGCTACACAAAGAAGGAGTGTGTTTCAGGTGTGCATTAAAATACATCCACAGGTGTGTCTCTAATTATCTCAGATGTTGCCAGAAAACCAGAAGCTTCCAAACACATGATATCATCATATGGACAGTGCAGAATAGTTTAAAGTCATAGTAATCTTAGTGTATGTAAACTTTTGACTTTGTAGTAAGTGATAAAAATGCCTTAAAACATTCTCTTTCTCTCATTGTTCTGGCATTTGGCAAAAATAATAATTATAGTAATTCTAACTGACCTAAAATGGGAAAGGTTTATTCTGATTTCATGTAAGATATTGTGAAAGATATGCATATGTGTCTTTTTATAGTGTATGTAAACTTCTAGTTTCAACTGTATGTGTAACAAAACATGTGTAATTGCAATAATTTTCTAGGAGAAAAACTTCATTTTGTGGAACAATTTTAAGGGTTCCAACACTTTCGGCCATGGCTGTATGTATGTCAATTCAGTTATGGCCTTATGGGTGATGTAGAGAGAAAGATTTCGCTAAATTATATTTGGAGTGGCTGAGGTAGTGTAAGCTCTTTTGTATATCAATAAAACCATAACAGGTTGTGGACACCCCTTTCACCCCACAGCACTGTCAGAAAGGGTATGTTTACACATAGAAGATTTGCAACTTTTTTCCTCACAGTTTTATTGCAGCAAAATCTGCATCTAATAAATGCTGAATTTGCTGTGGATTTTATGTATGTTGAAATACTTTTTTTTTTACATGGATGGATTTTTCAGGCGAAAATTTCTCATAAAAAATGTTTAAAAAACTAAACACTTTTTCACGTGCTTTTTATTAGTTTTTTGTTGTGAATGGGTTGTTTTTTCTGCTTTTTTAATTAGTAGTCAAATTTAAAGCGCTTTATGAAGAACAGACTATTCAAAAAATCACATCTTGTTTCTTTTTCCATATTGAAAAAGAAAATGTGAAAAAATCAGCATAGTGTGAACTAAAAGTGCGTTTTCCCACGTTATAAATGGACAACACATGGATGCAATGTGAATGGAATCCATGTGCTGACTGCTCACATTACAGACCCATTCATTGAAATGTGAGTTTGGTTTACAAATCAGACCAAACTCAGACACATGTGGTTGCTGCACAACTCTCTGTTTTTGGCCACGCTGCCTGGACCTTTGGTAACTTGATTTTTTTTACTTATTTCCCTATTTTTCCTAGTAGCCCCACTTTACAGGCTACAACATGGAAGCCATGGATAACAGTCACTGTCAGGAGTGATGTGTATAGGAAGATCAGGAAGGCAGAAAAGGTAAAACACTATTTCCGTCTTCTTTTGTTGGTGCTTACTTGTTTCTGATTACTAGGTACCCAACTCACTACATCACAATCTTCCAAGAATACCAAAAGGAAATGACATATTGGTGTTCTTTAAGGAGTTGACACCTGTGATTAAAAGACAAACTTTGATCTTTTCCAGAAACACAAGGTGTTCTTTATCACCATGAGAATGTGTAAAACCATGCTGCAATACGAGACACAGCCAAAAGTCAAACTGTTTTTAAAAATAAGCCTGAACAACCTTAAATTTGCAAACTGTTCTGTATTTCAAGAATATATACAGTGCCTACAAATAGTATTCAAGCCCCTGCAGATTTAGCAGGATTAATAAGATGCAAATAAGTTAGAGCCTTCAAACTTCAAACAAGAGCAGGATTTATTAACAGATGCATAAATCTTACAAACCAAAAAGTTTTGTTGCTCATTTAAATTTTTATAAATTTTAAACATAAAAGTGTGGGTCAATTATTATTCAACCCCTAGGTTTAATATTTTGTGGAATAACCTTTGTTTGCAATTACAGCTAATAATCGTCTTTTATAAGACCTGATCAGGCCGGCACAGGTCTCTGGAGTTATCTTGGCCCACTCCTCCATGCAGATCTTCTCCAAGTTATCTAGGTTCTTTGGGTGTCTCATGTGGACTTTAATCTTGAGCTCCTTCCACAAGTTTTCAATTGAGTTAAGGTCAGGAGACTGACTAGGCCACTGCGACACCTTGATTTTTTGCCTCTTGAACCAGGCCTTGGTTTTCTTGGCTGTGTGCTTTGGGTCGTTGTCTTGTTGGAAGATGAAATGACGACCCATCTTAAGATCCTTGATGAAGGAGCGGAGGTTCTTGGCCAAAATCTCCAGGTAGGCCGTGCTATCCATCTTCCCACGGATGCGGACCAGATGGCCAGGCCCCTTGGCTGAGAAACAGCCCCACGGCATGATGCTGCCACCACCATGCTTGACTGTAGGGATGGTATTCTTGGGGCCGTATGCAGTGCCATCCAGTCTCCAAACGTCACGTGTGTGGTTGGCACCAAAGATCTCAATCTTGGTCTCATCAGACCAGAGAACCTTGAACCAGTCAGTCTCAGAGTCCTCCAAGTGATCATGAGCAAACTGTAGACGAGCCTTGACATGACGCTTTGAAAGTAAAGGTACCTTATGGGCTCATCTGGAACGGAGACCATTGCGGTGGAGTACGTTACTTATGGTATTGACTGAAACCAATGTCCCCACTGCCATGAGATCTTCCCGGAGCTCCTTCCTTGTTGTCCTTGGGTTAGCCTTGACTCTTCGGACAAAGCCTGGCCTCGGCACGGGAGGAAACTTTCAAAGGCTGTCCTGGCCGTGGAAGGCTAACAGTAGTTCCATAAGCCTTCCACTTCCGGATGATGCTCCCAACAGTGGAGACAGGTAGGCCAAACTCCTTGGAAAGGGTTTTGTACCCCTTGCCAGCCTTGTGACCCTCCACGATCTTGTCTCTGATGGCCTTGGAATGCTCCTTTGTCTTTCCCATGTTGACCATGTATGAGTGCTGTTCACAAGTTTGGGGAGGGTCTTAAATAGTCAGAAAAGGCTGGAAAAAGAGATAATTAATCCAAACATGTGAAGCTCATTGTTCTTTGTGCCTGAACTGCTTCTTAATACTTTAGGGGAACCAAACAGAATTCTGGTGGATTGAGGGGTTGAATAATAAATGACCCTCTGAAAAGACTTTTCACAATTTAAAAAAAAAATAAACAAAGAAATAACATTATTTTTTGCTGCAGTGCATTTCACACTTCCAGGCTGATCTACAGTCCAAATGTCACAATGCCAAGTTAATTCCAAATGTGTAAACCTGCTAAATCTGCAGGGGGTTGAATACTACTTGTAGGCACTGTATTTCTTACCAAAATGAGACTTGTCCTTTGGAAACAAATCATTATACTTTATTTTTTGTTTATAAAATAGCTTAACATTATATTTAGTCTCAATGGATTCTATGGTCACCACTCACCAACAATTCTTCATAAAGGATTATTTCCTAAAATGTAATTTGTGTATCCTACAATGCCCCACCTCACATCAAGGCCATCTGTGAAAATGCATTTGATGGGACCAATGAAGAATTTAGAAAGACATCTTATTAGTTTGTGTGCACATATGTGGCTCTGTAGTCCCGAGGTAGAAAACATATGTCCTGCTTCTTGTCTTAGAACCATAAACATATGCCATTCTGCCCATAAAACAATTTAAAAAGGAACATTTTGATTGATAGAGCCTAAGGCAATGCCAATGGGAACTATACTCTGGGGGTAAAGTCAAAAAAGTTTACTACAAGGAACATACTTTGGGAAGTAAGAACCATCTGGACCTTTCCAGACTCATCTTCACCTCCGTCATTTTCTCAGTTAACATATTACAACAAAAAGATTTAAGAAAAAAAACAATATTAATAAGCCTAACTGGACACTAGAGCATCGTGCATATGACAAGTTTTGACATTTAGAATTACGTGTTAGTTCAATTGATAAATAGTTAAATAATAATTGTACAATACAATTTGTATCTGGTTTTAATAAAAATAAAATTTAAAAAACGTCACCAATTTTTTCATGCTGAACTAAACACATGTAATAGTGGCTGCTAAGCAAAATAAAACATATTTTTTTTAAATTTTGCCTCTATGTTGTGAAGATATTAGCAAAGTATTTGTCACTTAATGAATGAACTTTTGATAAGTCTAAGTGGGTCTCATCCGATAGTTTTCACTGGGGGTGTGTACTTCTTCTCCCTGTATCAGTTACCCAATCATAGGCAGGTAGAAACACAGCAGAAAAGGAAAACACTCTCACCATAGCTCTAGTTTCTCCATGTGAGATCTAAGGATACAGCTCTGATCTCCTGGCCTACTGCTCTAACCTCTAACCTGCGCTCATAGCAGATCGGCAATGAGAACCACAGGGGTCTCCTGCAGACTCCAGGTTGCCATGCCAACCCATCGGCGCCCGACAATCATGTGACAGGGGCACCAATGGGTGAAGTTAGTGATGCGCTTCTGGAGCGATCATGTTAAATGCTGCTGTGAGAGATTGACAGTGGCATTTAATATACTAACAGCCGAAGATCGCACTTCCACCTGTGACTGTTAAGCCCCCGTCTCACATAGCGAGATCGCTAGCGAGATCGCTGCTGAGTCACAAGTTTTGTGATGCAACAGCGATCTCAGTAGCGATCTCGCTATGTGTGACACGTAGGAGCGATCAGGCCCCTGCTGTGAGATCGCTGGTCGTGTCGGAATGGCCTGGGCCATTTTTTGATCGTTGAGGTCCCGCTGGGCAGCACACATCGCTGTGTTTGACACCTTACCAATGACCTCGTTGACAGGACGTCCCATTGAATCATCATGAAATAGCATCGTTCTACAGGTCGCTACAGGTCGCTACAGTTCGCCGCATCGCTGCTGCGTCATTGGGGAGATCGCACTGTGTGACATCTCACCAGCGACCACATAGCGACGCAGCAACGATCCCTGACAGGTCGTATCGTTGTCGGGATCGCTTAAGCGTCGCTATGTGTGACGGGGCCTTTAGAGGCATATGTCATCTGATAAAATCAACTGTCATGTGCAGGAAGATATGCGAGCTCAGCACATCAAAGAGGAGACACGAAATATGACGTATATGTACACATGTGCATGAGCTGAATCTGGTATTACAGCACAGCTCTAGATATCTCGATGTCTCAGTCAGTTTAGTATGCAATGCTTTCAAAAGATATTAATATGAAAAAATTAACTGAATTGATCTAAAAACTTTAAATTGAATAGTGATGGGAATGTTAAGAATGACTTGGGTTGACCCTTTATCATCCAGTACAGACCCTTAAGGTACCGTCACACATAACGATATCGTTAACGATATCGTTGCTTTTTGTGACATAGCAACAATATCGTTAACAAAATCGTTATGTGTGACAGCGACCAACGATCAGGCCCCTGCTGGGAAATCGTTGGTGGCTGGGGAAAGTCCAGAACTTTATTTTGTCGCTGGATCTCCCGCTGACATCGCTGAATCGGCGTGTGTGATGCCGATTCAGCGATGTCTTCACTGGTAACCAGGGTAAATATCGGGTTACTAAGCGCAGGGCCACGCTTAGTAACCCAATGTTTACCCTGGTTACCGTTGTAAATGTAAAAAAACAAACACTACATACTTACATTCAGGTGTCTGTCACGTCCCTCGCCGTCAGCTTCCCGCACTGGCTGGTGAGCGCCGGCCAGCCGTAAAGCACAGCACAGCGGTGACGTAACCGCTGTACTTTACGGCCGGCGCTCAGTCAGTGCGGGAAGCTGAAGGCGAGGGACATGACCAGACACCGGAATGTAAGTATGTAGTGTTTGTTTTTTTTACATTTATAATGGTAAACAGGGTAAACATCGGGTTACTAAGCGCTGCCCTGCGCTTAGTAACCTGATGTTTACCCTGGTTACCCAGGGACTTCGGGATCGTTGGTCGCTGGAGAGCTGTCTGTGTGACAGCTCTACAGCGACCAAACAGCGACGCTGCAGCGATCGACATCGTTGTCGATATCGCTGCAGCGTCGCTTAGTGTGACGGTACCTTTACAAATAACCGACAGAAAAGATAAATTTGCATTTCAATGATAAGATAGTGTGATAGTTGCAAATTTGGAAATCAGCATCATGATTTATATCTCTACACTGAATAAATGGAATAAACACGGAAAACACATCAGGCTCCTAAGACTATACAGTTCCTACAAGTAGTATTCAACCCCCTGCAGATTTAGCAAGTTTAATAAGATGCAAATAAGTTAGAGCCTTCAAACTTCAAACAAGAGCAGGATTTATTAACAGATGCATAAATCTTACAAACCAAAAAGTTTTGTTGCTCAGTTAAATTTTTATAAATTTTAAACATAAAAGTGTGGGTCAATTATTATTCAACCCCTAGGTTTACTATTTTGTGGAATATCCTTTGTTTGCAATTACAGCTAATAATCGTCTTTTATAAGACCTGATCAGGCCGGCACAGGTCTGTGGAGTTATCTTGGCCCACTCCTCCATGCAGATCTTCTCCAAGTTATCTAGGTTCTTTGGGTGTCTCATGTGGACTTTAATCTTGAGCTCCTTCCACAAGTTTTCAATTGGGTTAAGGTCAGGAGACTGACTAGGCCACTGCAACACCTTGATTTTTTGCCTCTTGAACCAGGCCTTGGTTTTCTTGGCTGTGTGCTTTGGGTCGTTGTCTTGTTGGAAGATGAAATGACGACCCATCTTAAGATCCTTGATGGAGGAGCGGAGTTTCTTGGCCAAAATCTCCAGGTAGGCCGTGCTATCCATTTTCCCATGGATGCGGACCAGATGGCCAGGCCCCTTGGCTGAGAAACAGCCCCACAGCATGATGCTGCCACCACCATGCTTGACTGTAGGGATGGTATTCTTGGGGTCGTATGCAGTGCCATCCAGTCTCCAAACGTCACGTGTGTGGTTGGCACCAAAGATCTAGATCTTGGTCTCATCAGACCAGAGAACCTTGAACCAGTCAGTCTCAGAGTCCTCCAAGTGATCATGAGCAAACTGTAGACGAGCCTTGACATGACGCTTTGAAAGTAAAGGTACCTTACGGGCTCGTCTGGAACGGAGACCATTGCGGTGGAGTACGTTACTTATGGTATTGACTGAAACCAATGTCCCCACTGCCATGAGATCTTCCCGGAACTCCTTCCTTGTTGTCCTTGGGTTAGCCTTGACTCTTCGGACAAAGCCTGGCCTCGGCACGGGAGGAAACTTTAAAAGGCTGTCCAGGCCGTGGAAGGCTAACAGTAGTTCCATAAGCCTTCCACTTCCGGATGATGCTCCCAACAGTGGAGACAGGTAGGCCCAACTCCTTGGAAAGGGTTTTGTACCCCTTGCCAGCCTTGTGACCCCCCACGATCTTGTCTCTGATGGCCTTGGAATGCTCCTTTGTCTTTCCCATGTTGACCATGTATGAGTGCTGTTCACAAGTTTGGGGAGGGTCTTAAATAGTCAGAAAAGGCTGGAAAAAGAGATAATTAATCCAAACTTGTGAAGCTCATTGTTCTTTGTGCCTGAACTACTTCTTAATACTTTAGGGGAACCAAACAAAATTCTGGTGGGTTGAGGGGTTGAATAATAAATGACCCTCTGAAAAGACTTTTCACAATTTAAAAAACAAACAAACAAAGAAATAACATTCTTTTTTGCTGCAGTGCATTTCACACTTCCAGGCTGATCTACAGTCCAAATGTCACAATGCAAAGTTAATTCCAAATGTGTAAATCTGCTAAATCTGCAGGGGGTTGAATACTACTTGTAGGCACTGTATATAGTCATCATAATATTATGGGACCTTAATATAAGGAAGTGTGGGACACACTGAAAAAAATCACTGAAAAAAACACAAAAAAGAACCAGTGCAGAAGTCCATAATGCAAACAAATATAACAAATTTATTGAAAAAAATACAAAAGTCGCTAACAGCTAAAGGGGTAAAAATGGCAATCAAAAACATACTATGTGGCAAGGGAGACAGGCTGACACATCTGCTTAAGTAAGATAAAGCACATTACAATGCTTGTAACAATCAGGGTGTTTGTACATAAAACATATCATATAGTACCAAATAGCATTACTGCAAAAATCAGGAAAATTCCTATGCACAAGTGTGCACTAAACAACATGGTAGAAATACATGCTGTACAAGTGGGACAAAATACCTGATACAAGTACGCAGTGTGCTGCCCCGACTCCCGCCCTCCCCAACGCGCGTTTCAGATATTACCTTCCTCAGGGGGCATCAATATAGTATGCTTGCCATATAGTATTTATGATTGCTGTTTTTACCCCGTTAGCTGTTAGTGACTTTTGTATTTTTTCAATAAATTTGTTATATTTGTTTGCATTATGGACTTCTGCACTGGTTCTTTTTTGTGTTTTTTTTCAGTGAATAAATGGAATGTAGAGTTTTCGAGGAATTTCAGCTTGTATTTCACAACCAAAACTCCACAACTCACATGCTGTGTGAATCCAGCCTAAATATATGACCTCACTGCTATGACCAAATGACAACATATGGTTACTGCTATTCTGGTCGAAAGACATAGTTTTTTTAAATACGCAATTCATTTTGATGGGGCTTTACGTCTCCTTGTTGTTTTCTCAATGTCTGCCCAGTAATCCAGATGCATAATAATTATTTTGGGTTCCATTTATTAAATTTAATTTATTGAAACAGAAACACAGACCAATACATATGCAAATGTGAAAAGTTAAATGCACAACGGGATATATCTTAAATCTTCAGGAAAAGAAAATCATGAATGTAAGTTGCAAAAACTCAGTCCAGGGATACCAATATACGTGAGAGGGATACGATTAGTAAATTGTCTGTCACAAAAACAGTCACTTTTCTTTGCCATTAGCTTAGCCTGAGGCAAAGACATTTCACAAAGTAGTAACAAGTGAAGCTGTGGTAGCATACTAATTTATTAAGCAATATACTGAAAAGTGACCATTATAATGATGTTCCTAGAGATTTATTTGACTTTATTCGATTTTAAGACTATTGACCCAAGAGCCACTTGTTTCCAGCAGCCAGAGTTCTCTTGATCTACATACTGTAGGGATCAATGCACAACTGGATAAGTCTATATTCAGATGATATTTGGCTCGCTGATTAGATTCAGTTCAAAAAAATCTAAAGTTACAAAGAAGTTTATTAGTCTCTAAGGTCTCTGTAGACAACAAAGCATAATAAATGGAGCAGAGCAGAGTTTAAAAATTATTAAAACACTTTATACTCATCTGTCTTAGGCCCTCTTTGTCCTTATGCTGACTCTGCGTTAACTCCCTGGTCCTATTTGCTTTTCTTTGATTCTTCTGGTGCTGAGGCCAGTGGTTATCTGGTTGAGGGGACACATGTCCTTGACTGTATGACGCCTCAGTGCTGTAAGGGAAGCCTGTATGCACAATCACCAAGAAAGACTCCATTGCTGAACAAATAGCAAGTTCAAGCACATTCTAAGTTACCCAACAACTTTTAGACAAGATGGCATGCACAGTGTGGGAAGACTAAGTGAAACACGAGGGGAAGAGCGAAAGGAAGCCCAAACACTAGGGAAAGGGGGAGTGGAGATCCCTAGACAGACCAAATAGCACACTGCCTCACCTACCATCCCTATATTGGTTCCACACCAATCGCCGAGCAGGAACCTAAGCCCTGTATATTCCTAGAGCTAGGCCCTGAATAGGGAAGAGGCGATGTGCACTGGTCATTCCCCACTGTACACTAAAGAGAAGGAGGGCAACAAACAAAGGGGAAGCAACCTGGCTTGAGCAGACTCAGAGAGGTAAAAGCAAACATCCTCCAACAGCACCAGAGAGGAAGTAAGCTGACTGCTTTAGCTCCAGGCCTTCACAAGGGAAAATGTGAATATCACCAGTGACTCCCTGAAGCAGACTGAGAGTCAACAAACGCCCAGGTCCAGGTGTGTCAATTAGAGTCTGAGGTAGGTTACCATTGGGTCCACAAGTCAGAAGGATTAAGAAGGCGTCTGCAATGCTAAACAAAGAGACCTTCTGTAGCCAGATGCAGAGCGACTGTCTGTAGCATTTGACACACCTGTGACACAAGCCTGTGAAATACTAGAAGACTATTGTTTGGTCAGATGAGACCAAAATTGAACTTTTTTTATGCCATAACGAACACTACATTTGGAGATCAAAAGGCACTGCATATCACTCCAAAAACACCATACCAATAGAAATTTGGAGGTGGGAACATCATGGCATTTTATTTAAGCATACGACACTGGCAAACGTCTTGTAATTGAAAGAAGGATGAATGGACAAATGTACATTTTTTTGCTCCCCTTCTTCCCAGAGCCATCATTTTTTTTACTTTTTGGTCAAAATGGCTATGTGAGGGCTTCCTTTTGGGGGGCGAGGTGTACTTTTGAACAACACCATTGGTTTTAAAATATCATGTACTGGAAAACGGGAAAAAAATTCCAAGTGCAGTGAAATTGCAAAAAAAGTGCAATCCCACAGTTGTTTTTTTTTTTTTATTTTAACCATGTTCACTAAATGCTAAAACTGACCTGCCATTATGATTCTCCAGGTCATTAAGAGTTTATTGACACCAAACATGTCTAGGTTCATTTTTATTTAAGTGGTGAAAAAAAATTCCAAAGTTTGTTTAAAAAGAAATTGCGCCATTTTCCAATACCCATAGTGTCTCCATTTTTCGTGATCTCGGGTTGGGTGAGGGCTTTTTTTTGTGCCAAAATTGCGTTTTTAAATATACCATTTTGATGCAGATACGATCTTTTGATTACCTGTTATTGCATTTCAATGCAATGTTGCAGCAACCAAAAAAACATACTTCTGTCATTTTAGGACTTTTTTCTCGTTACGCCGTTTAGCGGATCGGGTTAATTATTCTATTATATTGATAGATCAAGCAATTCCGAATGCGACGAGACCAAATATGTGTATGTTTGATTTTTTTATTGTTATATTTTTGATGGGGCGAAAGGGAGGTGATTTGAACTTTTATGTTTTTTATTTTTTTAATATTTTTAATAACATTTTTTTTTCTTTTAACATGCTTGCTGTGAGTGCCTTACATCGGGCGGTGCTCATAGCAATCTGGCAGTGACAACCATAGAGGTCTGCTGGAGACCTCTGATTTTCATGCCAACGCATCGGTGACCCGCGATCACGTGATGGAGTCACCGATGTGTGGGATTTCCGGCGCGCTTGCTGGAAGCGCGAGTTAAATGCTGCTGTCAGAGATTAACAGCGGCATTTAACTACTTAACAGCCGTGGGTGGATTGAGAGTCCATCCGCAGCTGTTAGAGGCACATGTCAGCATTTCAAAGCAGCTGACATGTGCAGGAAAAGATGTGGGCTCAGCGCCGGAGCCCACACCAAAGGGAGGGAGTCCGACGTCGGCGTACTATTACGCCCGATGTTGGAAAGGGGTTAAAGCATTCTTAATTTGAAGCATTTTTTATACATTTCCTGCAAACTTTTGCCCAGTATTATGTGTAGATGTGTAGAATAGCATAGATGCTGACGTACTAACCCAGTCTTTTTGGAATCATAAATGACCTTTGTACTGACTTAATTTTCAAGAGAAAAATAATGTTGCTTTGTCCTTTCATTACATAAATAATATAATTTTAAATCAGCGAAAATGGCTAGTTGCTAAATTCAGACTTTATAAAAATTGCCTAAATAAAATGTCATTAAACTCTATGACAGTGTGAAGAAAATAGCAGCGTGAACGAAGCTCATGAATCACAGAGACAGATCCAAATTCAAATGTCTATGTTAATGGTGTTTGGCTTAGTTTACTACTACCACTGCCTCCTGTGAGATTACAGAACTAACTGCCATTTAGTACCCCATTCATTGTGGGTTCAATCCTAATCACTGACAATTGTTACACTTTTTTTACTGCATAAATTGCAAGTTACATTTTCTAAAGATTTAATGCAATCATAATTTTTTGTTATGTTTTGCAGTAATCTTGTTGCCCACGTGTCTGTAAAAGGACCATATGCACAAGAGCCAGCTGCCAATTTGTGAACCAGTGTGAGCAGGCCTACTTTGAAGGCAGCTGTACTGAATATCCCATATGCTTGGGGTTTTAAAAGGAGCTTGCAGTTTTGGCTCAATTGTCATTAGCATGGTATACAATCAGACTGAAAGTGAATTATTTCAATCCTCTTATAAAGAGCATTTTAAATGGGGACTGCAAATAAGACAAATAGGAAGATGGCAAAGAAGGAAAGAACAAAAACCTTTTGGTTTGGGGATTTGAATTGAATGCAAACTTAATAGGCACAAAAAAAATACACGAAATTAAAAAGACAAGACGCTTTTCAAGGAATGTCACAGTGACCATGAGCATCTCAATCCATGTGCGAGATTGTAGGGTTCATAAGTTCACCATGGGAATGAGTATTTTTGGCATGTTAATTTTATAGCAGTTGGTAATGAATTATTTTAGGTACATCACTGTTGTCGGCAACCAGTAGGCATCCAAAATGTTATTCTCCGGAGAAGAAGGAACTCATTGTATAACCATTCACTTCCTCTTGAAACAAAATGGAAGGTTGTGATTAATAGGACAAAAATGAGCAGGAAAAAAACATTTTTTTCTTCACTTTTGAATGACCATTCATTCTGCCACATAGTGTACGACAAAATGGGAAAAAAAATTCCAAGTGCGGTGAAATTGCAAAAAAAAAAGCAATTCCACAATAGGTTTTTTTGTGTTTTTTTTAATTTAATTTAGCAGGTTCACTATGTGGTAAAACTGACCACATATGGGACCCATAACGTTCTTGTTACGCCTTTTACTGATCGGATGAATTTATTTTATATTTTGATAGATATGACATTTCTGAACACGGCGATACCATATATATATTTTACATTTCTTTTATAGTTAGAGTTTTCATGGGTCAAAAGGGGGGTGATTTGAACATTTGTGCTTTTTATTTTTGTTATATTTTTTAAAACTTTTTTACTTTTTACAGTATTTAATAGTCCCCTTAGGAGACTTGATGCTGCAATCGTCCGAATGCGTCTGCTATACATAGCAGTGATTCAGCGTTGCTACGTATAGCAAAAATCGCAGGCCGCCGTTCACAGGAAGATCGTCATGCCAGGCATGACCCCAGGTTGTCATGACAACCCATTTGCGCCCCACGATCACGCGATGGGCTCACCGATGGGCAGGATCAATGACGGATTTCCTGTTTGCACTTGTTAAATGGTATTTATGCCATTTAACTGGTTAACAGTCGCTGGTGAGCCCATATCGAAGACAGATACATGACCAATGACATAACTATACAGTGGGGAAAATAAGTATTCAATACAATGCCAATTTTGCAAGTTTTCCAATCTACAAAGAATGGAGAGGTCTTTAACCCCTTTTTGTCATCAGACGTACTATTCTGTCCATGTGACCTGGGCCCTAATTCCCATGGATGGAATAGTATGTCACATGCGATCAGCCGCGCTCACAGGGGGAGCACGGCTTATCGCTGCCTGGTGTCAGCTGATTATCACAGCTGACACCTGGTACTAAGTGCCAGAAGCACAGACTGCTCCCGACACTTTAACCCCTAGAACACTGCAATTAAACAAGATCGCAGCGTTCCGGGGGCATAGAGAAGCATCGCACAGGGAAGGGGCTCCCTGCGTTCTTCCCTCAGACCTTCAGAACAACTCGATGTGATCGCGTTGTTCTGAGGTTTTCCCTGCCTGCAGACCCCAGATCCAAGATTGCCAGGGGTCCTTCCAGGTCCTGCAGGGAGGTGGCTTATCAGTGCCTCCTGAGAGAAGTACATGAGAAGCCTCCTTCACTGCCTGTCAGATCGCTGATCTGACATAGTGCTGTGCAAAGTGTCAGATCAGTGAGCTGATTTTATACAGTGATACCTCACCCTGGGACAATGTAAAAAAGTTAAAAAAATATACTGTGCAAAAATATTTTTTTTAAATTCCTAAATAAAGAAAAAAATATTGTTCCAATAAATACATTTCCTTATGTAAATAAAAAGAAAAACAATAGAAGTACACGTATTTAGTATCGCCGCGTCTGTAATGAAACGCCTATAAAATTGTCCCCCAATTAACCCCTTTAGTGAACCCCATAAAAAAAAACAAGGCAAAAAAAACCAATGCTTTTTCATCATACCGCCAAACAAAAAGTGGAATAACACACAATCAAAACGATGGACATAAATAAACATGGTAACGCTGAAAACATCATCTTGTCCTGCAAAAAACGAGCCGCCATACAGTGTCATCAGCGAAAAAATAAAAAAGCCATAACTCTCAGAATAAAGCGATGCAAAAATAATTATTTTATATATGAAATAGTTTTTATTGTATAAAAGCGCCAAAACATAAAACAGTGATATAAATGAGGCATCACTGTAATCGTACTGACCCGAAGAATATAACTGCCTTATCAATTTTACCACACGCGGAATGGTATAAAGCCCCCCCAAAAGAAATTCATGAATTGCTGGTTTTTGTTCATTCTGCCTCCAAAAAATCATAACAAAAAGCGATCAAAAAATGTCATGTGCCCGAAAATGGTACCAATAAAAACGGTCCGCAAAAAACAAGACCTCACATGACTCCGTGGACCAAAATATGGAAAAATTATATCTCTCAAAATGGGGTGATACAAAAACTATTTTTTCCAATAAAAAGCGTCTTTTAGCAAGTGACAGCTGCCAAACATAAAAACCCGCTTTAAAAACTTGCTATAAATAGTAAATCAAACCCCCCTTTATCACCCACTTATTTAGGGAAAAATAATAAAATTAAAAAAAGTGTTTCCATTTTCCCATTAGGGTTAGGGCTAAAGTTAGAGTTATGGTTGGGGCTAAAGTTAGGGTTAGGGTTGGGGCTAAAGTTATGGTTAGGGTTAGGGCTAAAGTTAGGGTTAGGGTTGGGACTAAAGTTAGGGTTAGGGTTGGAGCTAAAGTTAGGGTTTGGATTAGGGTTAGGGTTGGGATTATGTTTATGGTTGGGATTAAGGTTTGGGTTAGTATTAGGGTTAGGGGTGTGTCAGGGTTAGGTGTGTGGTTAGGGTTATGGTTAGGGTTGGGATTAGAGTTAGGGGTGTGTTGGGGTTAGGGGTGTGTTGGGTTAGGGTTGTGGTTAGGGCTATGCAGAGGCGTAGCTAGGGTTTTGGTTCGGGGGTGCGAAACTTCAGAGTGGGCCCTAACCAGGTAACCTTGATTACAACTGGGTGATCACCCTAATAGTGGAGGAGGACCTCAGCAGATGACCGAGCTATTACTGAAGATATGAAGACCAACATGAATATTACTGCCATATGGTCAATCCTACAGAACATATAAGAGATCACAGTGCAGTTATACAGTGCCTTGCGAAGGTATTCAGCTCTCTGGAACTTTTCAATCTTTTTCCACATATCATTCTTCAAACATAAAGATACCAAATGTACATTTTTGGTGAAGAATTAACAACAAGTGGAACACAATTGTGAAGTTGAATGAAATTTATTGGTTATTTTAAATGTTTGTGGAAATTCCATATCTGAAAAGTGGGGCATGCAATATTATTCGACCCCTTTAACTTAATACTTTGTTGCGCCACCTTTTGCTGCGATTACAGCTGCAAGTCGCTTGGGGTATGTCTCTATCAGTTTTGTACATCGAGAGACTGAAATTCTTGCCCAATCTTCCTTGGCAAACAGCTCGAGCTCAGTGAGGTTTGATGGAGATCGTTTGTGAACAGCAGTTTTCAGCTCTTTCTACAGATTCTCGATTGGATTGAGGTCTGGACTTTGACTTGGCCATTCTAACACCTGGATACATTTATTTGTGAACCATTCCATTGTAGATTTTGCTTTATGTTTGGGATCATTGTCTTGTTGGAAGAGAAATCTCCATTCTATTCTCAGGTCTTTTGAAGACTCAAACAGGTTTTTTTCAAGAATGGTCCTGTATTTGGCTCCATCCATCTTCCCATCAATTTTAACCATCTTCCCTGTCCCTGCTGAAGAAAAGCAGGCCCAAACCATGATGCTGCCACCACCATGTTTGACAGTGGGGATGGTGTCTTCAGAGTGATGAGCTGTGTTGCCTTTATGCCAAACATATTGCTTGGCATTGTTGCCAAAAAGTTCGATTTTGGTTTCATCTGACCAGAGCACCTTCTTCCACATGTTTGGTGTGTCTCCCAGGTGGCTTGCTGCAAACTTTAAACAACACTTTTTATGGATATCTTTGAGAAATGGCTTTCTTGCCACTCTTCCATAAAGGCCAGATTTGTGCAGTGTACGACTGATTGTTGTCGTGTGGACAGACTGTCCCACCTCAGCTCTAGATCTCTTCAGTTCATCCAGAGTGATCATGGACCTCTTGGCTGCATCTCTGATCAGTCTCCTCCTTGTTTGAGATGAAAATTTAGAGGTAGATTTGCAGTGGTATGATACTCCTTCTATTTCAATATGATCGCTTGCACAGTGCTCCTTTAGATGTTTAAAGTTTTGGAAATCATTTTGTATCCAAATCCGGCTTTAAACTTCTCCACAACAGTATCACGGACCTGCCTGTTGTGTTCCTTGGTTTTCAAGATGCTTTCTGTGCTTCAAACAAAACCCTGAGACTATCATAGAGCAGGTGCATTTATACGGAGACTTGATTACACACAGGTGGATTATATTTATCATCATTAGGCATTTAGGATAACATTGGATCATTCAGAGAACCACAATGAACTTCTGGAGTGAGTTTGCTGCACTGAAAGTAAAGGGGACGAATAATATTTCATGCCCCACTTTTCAGTTTTTGAATTTCCCAAAAAATGTAAAATAACCAATACATTTCTTCAACTTCACAATTGTGTTCCACTTGTTGTTGATTCTTCAACAAAAATTTACATTTGGTATATTTATGTTTGAAGCATGATATGTGGGAAAAGGTTGAAAAGTTCCAGAGAGCCGAATACTTTCTCAAGGCACTATAGATGGTGACTTACCGCTGACATTCTTTCTGATGGAATCGGTCATTTTTCCCGTCTTTTCCATCTGGCCCAGACCGACATGACAACTTCTTCCAGCCAGTACTCATCTGCAGAGATTACAACAAAGACACGTTTCACTTCTCATGTTCCAGCTCAATCACCATCTATTCCCAACTATTCACTATTCTATTCCCAACCTGCACAAACTCCTCATCCTGCTGATATCCCAATACTGAGCTACTGCTGCCACATGTGACCCTATTACTGCACCTCCTGTGTGGTTCTCTGTGCTTTCTAAATTCTAAAGCAATCCTCTATAATATAGTAATGCCGAGTGCAAGTGCCCTAGAAAACAGTGCCCACATTTTGCCCCCCTGTGTGCCCCTTTGATAGTCACAGTAACCTGAGTTCCCCTATAAAAATAAGTGCCTACTTTACATTTAATAATGTCCCGAGTCTGCCCACTGTACATCTTCCCTATACACAGCATGATGCTCTCTTATACACAGTATAATGCCCCCTCAATGTATAGTACCACGCACACAGTATACTGATCCCTTAGTAGCCTCCAAACTGTTTGATGGCTCCAACACTGTATGATGGCCCCTTCACTGTAATCCCCACACGGTACTATGGCCCCTTCACTGTATTCTCCACACTGTATGATGCTCCCCTAGATAGCCTCCATATAGTATAATGCACCAGATAGTCCTTAATGTAGTATAATGCACTTTCCATAAGCCTCCATATAGTATAATGCACTCCCCATAGGCCTACTCTATATTGCATAATGCACCCCCATAGGCAGACTCTATAGCACAAGGCAGCACCCATAGGCAGATCATATAGCACAAGGCAGCATCCCATAGGCAGACCCTATAACACGAGACAGACCCCCCTAGGCAGACCCTAAAGCACAAGGCAGCACCCTCATAAGCAGACCCTGTGGCATAACGCACTCACCCCAATAGGCAGACCCTGTAGCACAAGGCAGCACCCTCATAAGCAGACCCTGTAGCATAAGGCAGCACCCCAATAGGCAGACCTGTAGTATAAGGCAGCATCCCCATAGGCAGACCCTACAGTATAAGGCAGCACCCCACAGGCAGACCCTGTAGTATAAGACAGCACCCCCATAGTTAGACCCTGTATTTTAAGGCAGCACCCCACAGGCAGACCCTGTAGTATATGACAACACCCCCATAGGCAGACCCTGTAGTATAAGGCAGCACCACCATAGGCAGACCCTGTAGTATAAGGCAGCACCAACATAGGCAGACCCTGTAGTATAAGGCAGCACCCCCATAGGCAGACCTTGTAGTATAAGACAGCACCCACATAGGCAGACCCTGTAATATAAGACAGCATGCCAAAGGCAGACCCTGTAGCATAAGGCAGCACCCCCATAGGCAGACCCTGTATTATAAGGCAGCTCCCCACAGGCAGACCCTTTAGTATAAGGCGGCACCCCCATAGGCAGACCTGTAGTATAAGGCAGCTTCCCCATAGGCAGACCCTGTAGTATATGACAGCACCCCCATAGGCAGACCCTGTAGTATATGACAACAACCCCATAGGCAGACCCTGTAGTATTAGGCAGCACCAACATAGGCAGACCCTGTAGTATAAGGCAGCACCCCCATAGGCAGACCTTGTAGTATAAGACAGCACCCACATAGGCAGACCCTGTAGTATAAGACAGCATGCCAAAGGCAGACACTGTAGCATAAGGCAGCACCCCCATAGGCAGACCCTGTATTATAAGGCAGCTCCCCACAGGCAGACCCTGTAGTATAAGGCAGCACCCCCATAGGCAGACCCTGTAGTATAAGGCAGCACCCCCACAGGCAGACCCTGTAGTATAGGACAGAACCCCCATAGTCAGACCCTGTATTATAAGGCAGCTCCACACAGGCAGACCCTGTAGTATATGACAGCACCCCCACAGGCAGACCCTGTAGTATATGACAGCACCCCCATAGGCAGACCCTGTAGTATAAGGCAGCACCCCACAGGCAGACCCTGTAGTATATGACAGCACCCCCATAGGCAGACCCTGAAGTATAAGGCAGCACCCACATAGGCAGACCCTGTAATGTAAGACAGCATGCCAAAGGCAGACCCTGTAGCATAAGGCAGCACCCCCATAGGCAGACCCTGTATTATAAGGCAACTCCCCACAGGCAGACCCTTTAGTATAAGGCGGCACCCCCATAGGCAGACCTGTAGTATAAGGCAGCATCCCCATAGGCAGACCCTGTAGTATATGACAGCACCCCATAGGCAGACCCTGTAGTATATGACAACACCCCCATAGGCAGACCCTGTAGTATAAGGCAGCATCAACATAGGCAGACCCTGTAGTATAAGGCAGCACCCCCATAGGCAGACCCCCCTAGGCAGACCCTAAAGCACAAGGCAGCACCCTCATAAGCAGACCCTGTGGCATAAGGCACTCACCCCAATAGGCAGACCCTGTAGCACAAGGCAGCACCCTCATAAGCAGACCCTGTAGCATAAGGCAGCACCCCAATAGGCAGACCTGTAGTATAAGGCAGCATCCCCATAGGCAGACCCTACAGTATAAGGCAGCACCCCACAGGCAGACACTGTAGTATAAGACAGCACCCCCATAGTTAGACCCTGTATTTTAAGGCAGCACCCCACAGGCAGACCCTGTAGTATATGACAACACCCCCATAGGCAGACCCTGTAGTATAAGGCAGCACCACCATAGGCAGACCCTGTAGTATAAGGCAGCACCAACATAGGCAGACCCTGTAGTATAAGGCAGCACCCCCATAGGCAGACCTTGTAGTATAAGACAGCACCCACATAGGCAGACCCTGTATTATAAGGCGGCACCCCCATAGGCAGACCTGTAGTATAAGGCAGCTTCCCCATAGGCAGACCCTGTAGTATATGACAGCACCCCCATAGGCAGACCCTGTAGTATATGACAACACCCCCATAGGCAGACCCTGTAGTATAAGGCAGCACCAACATAGGCAGACCCTGTAGTATAAGGCAGCACCAACATAGGCAGACCCTGTAGTATAAGGCAGCACCCCCATAGGCAGACCCTGTATTATAAGGCAGCTCCCCACAGGCAGACCCTTTAGTATAAGGCGGCACCCCCATAGGCAGACCTGTAGTATAAGGCAGCTTCCCCATAGGCAGACCCTGTAGTATATGACAGCACCCCCATAGGCAGACCCTGTAGTATAAGGCAGCACCAACATAGGCAGACCCTGTAGTATAAGGCAGCACCCCCATAGGCAGACCTTGTAGTATAAGACAGCACCCACATAGGCAGACCCTGTAGTATAAGACAGCATGCCAAAGGCAGACCCTGTAGCATAAGGCAGCACCCCCATAGGCAGACCCTGTATTATAAGGCAGCTCCCCACAGGCAGACCCTGTAGTATAAGGCAGCACCCCATAGGCAGACCCTGTAGTATAAGGAACACCCCATAGGCAGACCCTGTAGTATAAGGCAGCTCCCCACAGGCAGACCCTGTAGTCTAAGGCAGCACCCCATAGGCAGACCCTGTAGTATAATGCAGCACCCCATAGGCAGACCCTGTAGTATAAGGCAGCTTCCCACAGGCAGACCTGTAGTATATGACAGCACCCCCATAGGCAGACCCTGAATATAAGGCAGCACCCACATAGGCAGACCCTGTAATATAAGACAGCATGCCAAAGGCAGACCCTGTAGCATAAGGCAGCACCCCATAGGCAGACCCTGTATTATAAGGCAACTCCCCTCAGGCAGACCCTTTAGTATAAGGCGGCACCCCCATAGGCAGACCTGTAGTATAAGGCAGCATCCCCATAGGCAGACCCTGTAGTATATGACAGCACCCCCATAGGCAGACCCTGTAGTATATGGCAACACCCCCATAGGCAGACCCTGTAGTATAAGGCAGCACCAACATAGGCAGACCCTGTAGTATAAGGCAGCACCCCCATAGGCAGACCTTGTAGTATAAGACAGCACCCACATAGGCAGACCCTGTAGTATAAGATAGCATGCCAAAGGCAGACCCTGTAGCATAAGGCAGCACCCCTATAGGCAGACCCTGTATTATAAGGCAGCTCCCCACAGGCAGACCCTGTAGTATAAGGCAGCACCCCCATAGGCAGACCCTGTAGTATAAGGTAGCACCCCACAGGCAGACCCTGTAGTATAGGACAGAACCCCCATAGTCAGACCCTGTATTATAAGGCAGCTCCACACAGGCAGACCCTGTATTATTTGACAGCACCCCCACAGGCAGACCCTGTAGTATATGACAGCACCCCCATAGGCAGACCCTGTAGTATAAGGCAGCACCCCATAGGCAGACCCTGTAGTATAAGGCAGCACCCCATAGGCAGACCCTGTAGTATAAGGCAGCTCCCCACAGACAGACCCTGTAGTATATGACAGCACCCCCATAGGCAGACCCTGAAGTATAAGGCAGCACCTCCATAGGCAGACCCTGTAGTATAAGACAGCACCCCCATAGGCAGACCCTGTAGTATAAGGCAGCACCCTCATAGGCAGACCATGTAGTATAAGGAAGCACACACACCTCCCCATAGGCAGATCCTGTAGTATAAGGCAGCCCACATAAAAACTAAATAAATACTCACCTCTCTTCTTCCTGGTTCCCCCGCAGCTCTGAGTGCCAACTCATCTCCTGACAGTGGGCGCCGGTTAGTGATGTCTTCGGGTCCGCTGTCAGTGTCTGTGTCGGTGATGTCAGATGCTTACAGGGGGATGATGGGAGAAGGAGTGTAGCGCTCCTTCTTTTACCAATGCGATCAGCTGTATCGGCTAAATGCCTGTACAGCTGACCTTGCGATGACAGGTAGGACCACTGCTGGCACTAGGGCCCCCCACCTGCTCAGGGGCCCCATAGTGACAGGGCAGTAGAGCAGGGAGATTGATTCTCCCTGCTCTGTCGCAGGATGTCACTGCATCAGCACACACATGCAATTACAGTAGCATAGCGCCAGGTGTGCCCCCTCAGAGCATGGGTTCAGGGCAACCACCCCCTCTGCCCACCCGGTAGCTACGCTACTGGGGCTATGGTTAGGGTTGGGATTAGGGTTAGGGGTGTGATGAGGTTAGGGTTTGGGTTAGAATTTGGGGGTTTCCACTGTTTAGGCACATCAGGCGCTCTCCAAATGCGACATGGCGTCCGATCTGAATTCCAGCCAATTCTGCGTTGAAAAAAGTCAAACGGTGCTCATTCTCTTCTGAGCTCTGCCGTGTGCCCAAACAGTGGTTTACCCCCACATATGGGGTATCAGCGTACTCAGAAAAAATTGTACAACAACTTTTATGGTCCAATTTCTCCTGTTACCCTTGTGAAAATAAAAATTTAGAGACTAAAAAATGATTTTGTGGGAAAAAATGATTTTTTATTTTCAGGGCTCTGCGTTATAAAGTTTAGTGAAACACTTTGGGGTTCAAAGTTCTCACAACACATCTAGATAAGTTCCTTGGGGGGTCTAGTTTCCAAAATGATATCACTTGTGGGAGGTTTCTACTGTTTAGGCACATCAGTGGCTCTGCAAACGCAACATGATGCCCGCAGACCATTCCATCAATGTCTGCATTCCAAAACGTCACTACTTCCCTTCCGAGCCCTGACATGTGCCCAAACAGTAGTTTTTTCTGACATATGAGGTATCAGCGTACTCAGGACAAATTTGACAACAATGTTTTGGGTACAATTTCTCCTGTTACCCTTGTGAAAATACAAAATTGGGCCTAAAAATCATTTTTGTGAAAAAAAAAATGATTTTTTATTTTCACAGCTCAGCGTTATAAACTTCAGTGAAACATTTGGAGGTTCAAATTTCTCACAACACATCTAGATAAGTTCCTTGGGGGGTCCAGTTTCCAATATGTGGTCACTTGTTGGGGGTTTATACTGTTTAGGTACATCAGGGGCTCTGCAAACGCAACGTGACACCTGCAGACCATTCCATCAAAGTCTGCATTCCAAAACGGTGCTCCTTCCCTTCCAAGCTCTGCCATGCACCCAAACAGTGGTTTACCCCCACATATGGGGTATCAGCATACTGAGAACAAATTCCACAACAACTTTTGGGGAAATAAAAATTGGGGAAAAAAAATAATTTTTGTTAAAAAAATATGATTTTTTATTTTATTGTCTCTACATTATAAACTTCTGTGAAGCACTTGGGGGTTCAAAGTCTTCACCACACATCTATATAAGTTCCTTAGGGGTTCTACTTTCCAAAATAGTGTCCCTTGTATGTGGTTTCCACTGTTTAGGCACATCAGGGGCTCTCCAACCCGACATGGCGTCCAATCTCAATTCTAGCCAATTTTGCATTGAAAAGTCAAACGGCGCTCCTGCCCTTCCGAGGTCTGCCATGCCCCAAACAGTGTTTTACCCCCACATATGGGGTATGAGCATACTTAGGACAAATTGCACAACAACTTTGGGGGTCCAATTTATCCTGTTACCCTTGGGAAAATAAAAAATTGGGGTTGAAAAGATAATTTTTGTGAAAAAAATATGATTTTTTATTTTTAAGCCTCTATATTATAAACTTCTGTGAAGCACTTGAGGGTTCAAAGTCGTCACCACACATCTAGACAAGTTCCTTAGGGGTCTACTTTCCAAAATGGTGTCCCTTGTAGTAGTCTATATGTCCAGTCTTTATGGCATACAGTCAACTGTGAATCCACTTTAAAATTAATATTCCAAAAATGTTTAAGTTACTTGATTAAGTTGTCTGTAAAGGGAATCGGTCAGCAAGTTTTTGCTATGGAATCTGAGAGCCTGAATCCAGGGATGTGTCACTTACTAGGCTTTATTTTGCTCTGTGCAGTTTTGATAAAATCCTTGTTTTCTCTGCTGTAGAACTGAAATGGCTGCTGAGCTCTGTATAACTTTGCCCACATTCCTGATTAACAGCTTCCTGTGTACACTGTCATCAAGCTGACAATCAGTGGTGGGGCAGGGTTATATAGACTAGCTGGACTGCTGTGCACATGCCCCCTAGTCCTGCAGTGATAATCTGCTGATAAAACACTGATTATATTGAAACTAGATGGTGGCCCAATTCTAACGCATCGGGTATTCTAGAATATGCATGTCCACGTAGTATATTACCCAGCCACGTAGTATATTGGCCAGCCACGTAGTAAATTGCCCAGTGACGTAGTATGCAGTGATATTCTGCTGATAAAACACTGATTATATTGAAATTACAGCAAGCTGCTGAGCAACTGACAACCCTGGAATCAGGATCTCTGCCCTTACATTATGCTGCTCTCAGATTAAATAGCAAAATCCCTCTGACAAATTGTCATGAAATGAGCTCTGTTTCGCCTCAATTATGTGTTTGACAACTGAATGACGAAAAAGCTATGGAAATACATCGAGTGTCCAATGTGGAGGGATGTCCTTTTACCATTACTAAAATACTAAGATTACAACCATGGTTCGTGCTTTATTTTACAAGATGTCTTTTTTATATTGATCTACTTTTAAAATATTAATATTTTCATCGTATTTATATCAATTAATTTTATTGGTCATTTTTTCCTCTATGCAGCTGTTAAGACACTATAGGAAAGATGTAAGTGATCACCTATTGTAATAAATGCTTTTATAGTAGACTTTAGTGCTGTTGGTACAGAATAGGGACAGAGGATATTTTGGCAATGACTACAAAACTAGATTAAGAAAAGTAAACAGCAAATCAGATGGCAGCGATTCCTGTTTATGCTCAAGGAACTCCTTTACTTCACTACAATTTTAGAAGTGGATAAAGAAATAATCTGCTTCCAAATGTTTTCATGTCATGTACTCCACCTGTATCATGTGATAGAAGAACATTTGCACATTACATAAGTATTGGTCTTCAAAAGCGGTTGACCAATTCATGGAAACCGCAGAACAGAAATGTCAAATGAGCTCCTTAGAAAAATACGTGACCTGGGCCGAGTTCATCAAGGAGATATTTGTGTGTATGGAAATAGAAATGAATAACATTGCATACTTTTTCATGGGTGACAGAGATATGTGAATGAGCCTCAAGGCATAAGTAAGCCGAAGATCAATGAGTGTTGGCTGATTATGTACAGGTACTGTTGTGCAATAGCATTACAGACTTACTGTCCTATTGAAAGTTTTTCCTTTGTTGGTCAACACCTTTGCTCCCAGTTGCAACAATTTTCTGGGGGCATTAATATGCTACACAAGTAGCCATAAGAAACATCAAATACAAAATTGTGCGTGGTACTTGTGGCACAAGTGTGCGTGGTGCTTGTGGGACGAGCGTGCGTGGTGCTTGTGTGATGAGCGTGCATGGTGCTTGTGTGATGAGCATCCGTGGTGCTTGTGTGACGAGCGTGCATGGTGCTTGTGTGATGAGCGTGCGTGGTGCTTGTGGGACGAGTGTGCGTGGTGCTTATGGGACGAGTGTGCGTGGTGCTTGTGGGATGAGCATGTGTGGTGCTTGTGGGATGAGTGTGCATGGTGCTTGTAGGGCGAGCGTGTATGGTGCTTGTAGGATGAGAATGCATGATGCCTGTGGGACGAGCATGCGTGGTGCTTGTGTGACGAGCGTGCATGGTGCTTGTGTGATGATCGTGTGTTGTGCTTGTGGGACGAGCGTTTGTGGTGCTTGTCTGATGAGCATGCGTGGTGCTTGTGTGACGAGTGTGCATGGTGCTTGTGTGATGAGCGTGTGTGGTGCTTGTGGGATGAGTATTCATGGTGCTTATTGGACGAGCGTGCGTGGTGCTTGTGGGATGAGCATGTGTGGTGCTTGTGGGATGAGTGTGCATGGTGCTTGTAGGGCGAGCGTGTGTGGTGCTTGTGTGATGAGTGTGTGTCATGCTTATGGGACGAGCGTGCATGGTGCTTGTGGGATGAGCATGCATGATGCCTGTGGGACGAGCATGCATGGTGCTTGTAGGACGAGGGTTTGTGGTGCTTGTGGGACGTTGCGCAATAGCATCACAGACTTACTGTCCGATTGAATATTTTTGCTTTGCTGGTCAACACCTTTGCTCCCAGTTGCAACAAGTTTGGTGGGCAATAATATGCTAAACAAGTAGCCCCCTGACGAAGGCTTCCAAAACGTGCGTAGGGGTGGGTACGTGGGTGCTGTGGATCTGTGTCTCCCTGTACATCTTCAAGGTATATATCTTGCCATGTGTGATTATTAATCATGTGCAACTCTGGCTTAATATTGCCATCACTATGTAATTACTGCAATTCTTTGTTGCATTATCAATATGGGTCTGTGTTTTACCTTCACACATTTGACCATATGGTCTAGATGTCGGGTCATTTAGTGATACATGGTTGCCATGTTTGCAATCACTATCACTATAGACAGATGTTATTTTTTATCACATAACGTGACCACTGCCATCAATCGACTGCCCCCTGCCCCTTTGTGTGTTATTTGCCTGTTCTGTACCTATTCCCTCCTTTCCTGTATAAATTTATACATAATTTTTATCTATTTTGGCACCAATAAAATGTATACATTTTACTTAGACCATGTGATCGTCCCTCTTTCTTTTCTTTGTTCTATTATACATGACAATTGGTCTCTAATGTGTCCATCACTTCAGAACTAATTCGTTTTTAATTTAAGCTTGCATTAATTTTGTAAACTATGCCTATTGTTTCCATGAGCTGTTGCTATTACAAGTAGCTATAAGAAACATCAAATACGAAATCAGAGTTCAAAGAACATAAAAACTGACAATATATTAAACCAAAGAAATCCAAAATACTGTGTTGATTATTAGTGATGAGCGAACATGCTCTTTTAACGTCTTATCCGAGCATCTGGGAGCACTTGTATATTATGTTTGAGTTTTTGCAGCTGCATTATTTGCCGCTGTTAGACAGCCTCAACACATGTGGGAATTTTAATCTGGACCTATCACCAGGAAAAAAGTGGCCAAATTTTGTTTTTATTTAATTCTGTTGCTCCCTTGAGTGTTCAATTTTATGGTTCCTGCTACATAAACATTTTAATTTAATGATAATTTTGTATGCCACCTTCTGTGCACACTGTGCTTTAACTTTCTTCAAGTCCTGTTCGGTTCCTCTTGTCATCCTGCTGTTCCCAAGTATCCTGAGTGTGCCAAGTTCATGCTTACCCTGTACCTTCATTCTTGCCGCTCCAACGCCCATGGTCCGTTTTTCCCACCTGGACCTAAGGGTACCGTCACACAGTGGCACTTTTGTCGCTACGACAGTACGATTGGTGACGTTCCAGAGATATCCATACGATATCGCTGTGTCTGACACGCAGCAGCGATCAGGGATCCTGCTGAGAATCGTACGTCGTAGCAGATCGTTTGGAACATTCTTTCGTCGCTGGATCTCCCGCTGTCATCGCTAGATCGGTGTGTGTGACACCGATCTAGCGATGCGTTCGCTTGTAACCAGGGTAAACATCGGGTTACTAAGCGCAGGGCCGCGCTTAGTAACCCGATGTTTACCCTGGTTACCAGCGTAAATGTAAAAAAAAAAAACAGTACATACTTACATTCCGGTGTCCGTCAGGTCCCTTGCCATCTGCTTCCCGCACTCACTGACTGCCGGACGTAAAGTGAAAGCAGAGCACAGTGTTGACGTCACCGCTGTGCTGTGCTTTCACTTTACGGCCGGCAGTCAGTGAGTGCGGGAAGCAGACGGCAAGGGACAGACACCGTAATGTAAGTATGTAGTGGTTTTTTTTTTACGCTGGTAACCAGGCTAAACATCGGGTTACTAAGCGCGGTCCTGCGCTTAGTAACCCGATGTTTACCCTGGTTACCCGGGGACCTCGGCATCGTTGGTCGCTGGAGAGCTATCTGTGTGACAGCTCTCCAGCGACCACACAACGACTTACCAACGATCACGGCCAGGTCGTATCGCTGGTCGTGATCGTTGATAAATCGTATAGTGTGACGGTACCCTAAGGCTTAGAGAATCCACTTCAACAGGTGAGCCTAAACACTTGGTCTACTGTTTCTAGAATATCTCCACATTTAGTTGTAAATATACTTGAAGAGCATTTGCTATTCATCTCTTCCACTAGCTAAGTAGATGAGATTTCAAAAATTTCATGTCCACGTTGCAGAAAATTTCTGTGCTTAAATTGACCTGTGGTGCGGATTTTGAAATCCACTATATGTCAATTACTCCATGAATTCATAGAAAATCTGTGATAAAACCTGCTACAAAATCTGCATATATCCTCAGCAGATTTTACTGATGAAAAGCCACAGATCCGATGCGAAAAATCATCTCCGTGCGCTGGTGCCCTGAAAGCAACAGGCCATGATTTGCTATTGCCAATGATCAAGCAGCCCCTTTAGTCTTAGCTCCTTTAGGGTTCATAAATCATCAATGCATTCCCTTATTTACTAATGTAACAGCACAAAATATGATCCAATTTTTTAAATTTCATGAATATTTTGTAATTGAAAACTCATTGAAAGATTCAAAGATCCAAAAATGGATTTCAAAAAACTTTTCCCTCTTTGTAAATCTTTGGCGCTCACAATATAAAGACAAAGAAAACTCTTGTCAATCTAAAACCTTTCTTTTCTTTGTAAAAGTAAATAACTTCAGACCATTATAAGGTATTAACGAGTTTCCCAGGATAGGATCTTTTAAAGTATTGCTCACTGGTATTGTCATCAGAAATTAATTTCCTACCTGAAAGACAAATTGGCTGGTAGATTACGAAGTTAAACGCAAGGAACAAGTGAACATCTGTGTCTTCTGAATGCGCCTCCTTGGTGTCTTACATATAAACGAATCAGAGTGTTCAAACTTAAATTAAGATCTTTGGAGAGATAAACAGTTAAAACTGGTTCCCATAGCTACATCTCACACATAAATGTGATTGCATTATAATCCCCTTGTAATCAGGTCTAAATGAAAGAAAGATGATAAGGGTTTTATTTTCGGATTTCAGCGCTGATTTTTATTAGTTCCCAATCAGATCAGTGCTGAGATGCCTTTCATCATATGGTGGTAGTGCCTGACAAATCATTAGTATATACTGGGAATAGTGTGTAGTGTTATTCTTAAAATATTCTTCATTTCATTACTACAGTTAGGATATTTCTTATGAAAATAGGAACATAGAAAATAGAATGGTCAGCTCACCCACGGAGTACGTCATTGCAATGACTAAAGAACCATAAGGTTCGAGACACGTCTGCCCCTACAGTATAACCCCCTCTTGGGGACTGGAGACATATATGCTGTATACTATTTGAAAGTATTCTTCAATAAACGAATTTTATGATATTAGTGGTGCTGGATATGCCTTTTCCTTAATTGATTTCTTATGAAATGTACAAAATAGAAGTCTTGGTGTAATATGTGTAATGCAACGTAGAAGGATCAAGAATCTGGTTGTTTTGGAGATGGCAGTGGCCCTCTTACTTCTTGGGCCCCTGTGCAGTTGCACAGGATCCACTAATGATATGTCAGCCCCTAAATTGCTCCATAGTCACAGTTGTTGAACTACTAAAACATAACAGTCTTTCCATCCACACCAATGTTATTGGGTTGTCCAATACTATTATTATTTTTTTTTACTATGGGACTTTAAACTAACAGGCAGATAGTTGCTAACAGAGGCAACTGCTTGCCTTTTCTACCTGGTGCCGACTCAGTGTGACCATCGACCACTCCTGCCGGCGATTCAGCTTCTCTACATCAACAGAGCAGCTCATCTTTATCTGGGCTGCTCTGTTGATGATGCTTGACTACCAATGTAATTTTGATTTACAGCCGGCTCTCTACAGTTAGACAGTGGGAAGCCAGCTGTCAATCAACAGTCACGCCCCATCAACAAAACAGAGAGGATGAGAAGCCGCTGTTCTGTCAATGTGACATCAGTGGAAGCTGAGGAATTGCCAGCAGGAGCAGTATGGGACAGCTCTGTGCCGTCAGAGGTAGGTGCTGAGCATAACAGGCAGGTAGTTAGCAATTTGTTGTGAATTCTGTTATCGAACTTCCTCCTGTGGTCATGAATGGTACTGTGGCGAGTTCTGTCCATGGACTCCCTCTGGTGGCTGTGAGTGGAGCTGCTGCTTCTGAGGTTCCTTCCACAGGTGACGTAGGTTATTCTTTGGCTGGCTGCCCTATTTAACTCCACTCAGATCGTTACTCCATGCCAGCTGTCAATGTTTTTGTACTGGTTCAGTTCGCTCTTGGATCTTTCTGGTGACCTGTCTACTCCAGCAGAAGCTAAGTCCCTGCTAGTCATTTATTTGTTCATTGTTTCCTTGTCCAGCTGGCTATCATGATTTTTCCTTGCTAGTTGGAAGCTCTGGGATGCAGAGTGGCACCTCCGCACCGTGAGTCGGTGCGGAGGTCTTTTTGCACACTCTGCGTGGTCTTTTTGTAGTTTTTTGTGCTGACCGCAAAGATACCTTTCCTATCCTCAGTCTGTTTAGTAAGTCTGGCCTCCCTTTGCTGAAACCTGTTTCATTTCTGTGTTTGTGACTTTCATCTTACTCAGAGTCAATATATGTGGGGGGCTGCCTTTTCCTTTGGGGAATTTCTCTGAGGCAAGGTAGGCTTTATTTTCTATCTTTAGGGCTAGTTAGCTCTTAGGCTGTGAAGAGGCGTCTAGGTCGTGTTAGGTACGCTCCACGGCTATTTCTAGTTGTGTGATGGGATTAGGGGTTGCGGTCAGCAGAGCTTCCACTTCCCAGAGCTTGTCCTGTG